>NW_006239175.1:596268-713298 GCF_000226075.1 Solanum tuberosum | reverse complement strand
CACTCCCAGCCCAGCTAGAAAGAGTGACCCTAGGAGGCACCCAACCAAACAGTCCACTCCCAGCCCAGCTAGAAAGAGGGACCCGTGAGTGAGGTAGATATCGCGAGTCGTCCTACCATGCAGTCAGCTCCCAGCCCAGCTAGAAAGAGCGACCCGGGGACACCCAGCTAACAGTGTGCTCCCAGCCCAGCTAGAAAGAGAGGCCCGGGGGCGATCGCCGAAATCACTGAGTCTACCCAGCCAACGATATGCTCCCAGCCCAGCTAGAAAGAGAGGCCCGGGGGCGATCGCCGAAATCACTGAGTCTACCCAGCCAACGATATGCTCCCAGCCCAGCTAGAAAGAACGACCCCGGGGTGATGGTATCTCCAATAGGATCCAATCCAACAACAGCCATCGTGGAACGCCGTCAACTTTAAGAAATTACAGAAAAGGCTCCAAGCTTATACTATCTCAATCCCACGCCTCTAGTGATGCACTGAACCATCGAGAACGCGTCAGAATCGCAGAATTAGAGGGAGAAGATACAGAAGTGTAGCAAGCAGCGATAACGCCTAATCTAAGGCTCAAACTATCAGACTCAAGTCTGCTACTCCAGTCTACAATGAGCTAAGTCATCCGAACAATGTCGGCAGAAAGTCAAGGCTATCCAGCCCACACGGGTCATAAGTCTAAGGCAACACTAGCCTAACTTAGACTAATGACATCATGCTTGCATTTGACAATGAACAAAACATGCAACGCATAACATACAAGCATACAATATCATTTATCAAATAAGCATGTGATTCTACTAACCCGACTAACATGGTACTACGCCCGAAATATGGTCAATCGATCCTAACATAAGGTATCTAATCAAAGTAAACTAAGAAAATGGTACCCACCCCAAATTCACTCCAATCGACATGCTTTTACACAATTAAGCTCAATCTATTAGAAGGGAAGCCGTAGGCTACCTTAAGGCCAACCACACGCGCTCTAAATCACTTTTCTAGAGCTTTTCCTTCCCGAACGACCTTTGAACGCTGTCACTTTATCAAATATAGGATCACAACGTTAGTACGGTCGTTTAGACACTAAAATCACAACAAACGGAGACAGTTCAATTTTGGAGTCAAAATGAGAATCATGGGACCCGCACCGAAGTGTCTGGATTTGACTCTTCCAAGAGACGCAAAACAGTACCCCGAACTTGTGTTCCGAAATGGAACATAATTCGGAGCTCAAAACGCAGCAAAACCCAACATGCAAGAAAACCACATTTTAATCAACTTAGAAGAAAACATGCAACAGTCTAAACTCGGAATTTACAAGAATCGAATATTGCCCAGCACTCCTTGAACACTCCACGATGTAGCCATGATAATTACCAACATGAGGGACTTCGAATCACTCAAAACGAGCTAAAATGAGCAAGATATCACCAATTCAAGAAAGCCAAAAGTAAGAACTCGAAAAAGGTTACAACAATCAGGTTTATCGCAAAATTTACCTTGAACGACGAGCACCGGACAACTTCCGAACATTCTACAGCGAAGCCACCAAAATTACGAAGCTCCCGCACTTCGAATCAACTAATTCGGTTGAGACATGAGGGAGTTAAGAGGTTTTAAAGTTTTCGAAAGGTTGTTGATTTTCTCTATTAAATAGACTAGATTTCAGCATATTTTTCGAAAACTTAAAAACTACGATGGGATGTTCCGAACTTGTTTGAAATTCTGTGCACGCAAATGAGATATGCAAACATACCAAATTCGATATTTCGGACTCAATGGCATAGTCGAAATTTTCATACGAGGTTATCTTGACAAAAAGTGGGTCCCACGCCCAACCTCCATTTTAAGTCAAAAACCACAAAGGGGCTCGAAAAAAGCTCGAAATCCTCGGGACATGAACGAAGGGTCAATCTAGACCAAACTCGACATTTCGGGGTTAACCTCACTAACGGAATTCTCATCGGAGCACGTTTACTCAAAATGTTGACTAAAGTCAAACTTAGGCTTAAACTTTAAAGTTAAAATTCCTAATTGCACCAACTCACACTGAAACCTCAAGAGTCATGCCGACCATGCTACTAGCAATGAACCTTTCGGAGCTGATGGAATCGTCAAAATTGGATTTCAATGTCATCTTCTTGAACTTTTGATCAAAAATGATCGTTTAAGGTTCATAAGCTCCAAAAACACTAAAACACGCACAATAACCAAACGAACGACCAAGTGACCGAACTGTCAGTCCAAGCAAGTCATAAATGCCTTGGGATCGCTACATGAACGCTCTAATGACACATAAGGCAAACCATAAAAATGCCCAGGAGGGTCATTACAATGACCAAGCTAAATCATAAAATAATATGTTAGAAAACATAAGTCATAATCATGGTCAATGCAAGCTAAACATCTTTAACATACTTATGAGATACTTTAGAAAGTAATCTTAGTTCATTATTGTGGTAAGTTTACCTTTAACCGACATAAACCATGTAAGCTATAACATGGAATCCAATGTCTATCCCACATTGAAAAGAGATATCCTTACTTTCCAAGGTAAGAACCATAAACTTGAGCTAAAGTGGATCCACTAGCTAATGTATATCTAAGACAAACCTATGGTGGCACATAGTTATGGGATATGAAGATTGCTACTAGAAACCCGACCTCAATTACGGGAGAGCTTCCATCTCAATATCCTCTCGGTGCTAAGTATAAATCCCATGGAATAGTCATTAATAATAATTTATCTTATTATCCATGGAAGGGAACAATTAAGCAACCAATCCAAGCTAAAGTTCATTTAGAATAGATCCTTAATTTTGATTCAACTTAGGTGAGAAAACCTTTCAACCTTATGAACCCTTTTTGTGAGAAAATTCTTTCACAATCAAGTTTTGAGTATGTGAGAAATCATTTCACAACAACAACAAAATCGATGCTTTCCTCTCAAAGAAACCTTAAATCATTTATATCAATTTCATAAATAAACATGCATATCTTAATAAATTCATCTTTCATAGTTCATAAGCTTCATCATATGATCATAGTCTAGAAATCATGGGTCATGCATTGGTTCATGTGAATTCAATTTAAAAACATGTAATTACTTCAATTCATGCATTAAAGATAGAAAACAATCAATTAGATCATAATGGAAAAGAACCTTTGAAGATTGAATAAAACTCTAACTTTGATTGGAGAATCTAACTTGTAAAATTGGAGAATTAAGGAACCTATGTAGGAAAGGACTCCATAAATGCATACTATCATACCTTAGCAATCAATGCCCACAATCAATGGTGAATTGGAGCTCTTCAAGCCAAAGCCTAGCTTTCTCTTTCCTTAGCTCTTGAGGGGGAAATTCGGGGGTGATCTTGGAGGGGATTTAGGGATCTTAGAAGAATGATTTATAATGGGTAGTTTTTAAGCTTAAAAGACTTATATAGAGCGTAGGATTAGGATCAAAACGACTTAGTTTAGGTATTAATCAATTAGGAAAAAGACTTAAAAGTCCTTAAAAACAACTGTCGATCCATTCCTACGGTTTGAACCTTAGGTCTGTAGGTCCTTCTACGGACCGTCCTAGTCAATCGTAGAAATGGATCAGTGACCCTTAATTTGTCCAACTTTTAACGGAACCCATGTACGGTTCGTAGGTCTTTCTATGGTCCGTACATGCCAACTGTAGAAACCAACCTTAACCTTTAAAATTTTACTAAGTATGGGAGTCACCTATGAGACCTATCTACGACTCGTACATGGGATGACAGGCCGTCCTGGTGAACTGTACAAAGGGTACTAGAACTCTTTTTGAAAATATTTATTTCCCCCTTCATACGGTTGCCACTTACGGCTCGTAAATGCTTCTACGGTCCGTAGACGGGAACCGTAAACACAACCTGCAGCCCAAAAATTCATTTTCACCCTTTTCCAAATTCCGAGGTGTTACAGATTAAACTCACCATATTTTGCCACTATCACTTCCATCCGAAGGATCCTCCTCACTGATATATCTCCACAACCATTTCTTTAAGAGACTTTGATTTTGCACTTTCAAGTTTCTAATGTCCAGATCTTCCCTTGATTTGTTAAGCATCATTGTATTCCAATTCCCTGGATAGTAGCCCTTTTATTGTTTGCCTCATTTTTAAAGGAAGTTTCTTATGAGTTTATTCAAATTTTTAACAACCTTAAGGGGAATAGGGAGTAGAGACATTACATATGCGGGAATTGAATCCACTACTAAATTTATCCGGATGACTCTAACTCCTAGGGAGAGGTATTGAGCCTTCCATCTTGCTAACTTCTTTTCTATCTTTCCAATGATTCTATCATAAAATTCCAAAGCTTTGTATTTGCTACCTAGTGGCATTCCCAAATAAGTGGTAGACGACTCTACATCCTAGCATACATGCCAACATCTGAATATGAGGAATTTCTTTGATTGGGATTAAGCTACTTTTTGCCCAGTTGACCCTTAGGCCTGCTCAGCTTCAAAAAGAACTAAAATTAATTGATGTATCTCAATTGTTCAATATCATGATCACAAAAAATTAAGATATCATTTGCATACAACAAATGACTAATTTCTTTTACACCCCTATTTATGTCTCCTATTTGGAAGCCTTTTAACCATCTATTTTGTGTGGCTATCCTCATCAAGTTGTTAAAACCTTCTATTGCTAATATAAACAAAAAGGGGGAAAGATGATCCCTTTTCTTAACTCTCTTTCAGCTTTAAAAAAATTGTTTGGCTCTCTATTGACAAGTATAGAAAATCTAACAGTGTTTATACATATTTTTATCCACTTCAACAATTTGACTCCAAAACCCATTTGTCTCATAGTGTTTAGTACTCCCTTCGTCCCATTTTATGTGAGGTAGTTTGACTTGACACGAAGTTTAAGAAAGCAAGGAGGACTTTTAAAATTTGTGGTCCAAAATGAATGATAGAAATTTGTGTAGATGTAAATAATTTCATTAAAGGTAAAATAGACATTTTATAGTTAAATTGTTACTTAATATAGAAATGTATCATTCTTTTTGGGACTGACTGAAAAGGAAAGTAAGTCACATAAATTGGGACAGAGGGAGTAATAAAGACCAGTTAAGATAATCATAAGCTTTCGGAATGTCCAGTTTACAAAGTATACTTGTATTTCCCTCTTTCATCCTTGAGTGATGAGTCTATGCACTAACTAGCTATCAATGCAACATCAATTATTTTTGTTCCATTTATAAAAGTCATGTGATTCTTGTTGACCAGTTTATTCATCACCTTTTTTAGCCTTTCTACAAGTAGTTTAGTTGTTATCTTGTACACTATCCAATCAAACTAATTGGTCTGAAGTCTTTTAGATTTGAGACTCCAATATTTTTAGGTATTAATGCAATAAATGTTGCATTAAAACTCTTCTCAAAATTCTGATTGGAATATAATTGTGCCAAAGTCCCTATTATATGTGCCTTCAACACATCCCAAAAGGTTTGAAAAAATATCATTGGAAAGTCATCTGGGCTTGGGGCTGTCTCCTTGGCACATGATTTGATGCTATTCAATATCTCCTCCTCTTCAAAAGTTCTTTGTAGCCTTTCTTGCTCCTCTTCAGTGATCATGGACACTTTTTATTTCAGATCAGGTCTCCAAGGTTCAGGTTCTTCGTATAGTTTCCTACTCTTTGATTTTTATTTTTATTTTTAAAAAAGTCAGGCATTAAGCCTTTTATTATGAAAAAGGGAAATTGAGTTATGTACAATACCAGGCCCAACAGTGGCCTGGCCCAATGAACTTGATGCATGAATAATAAAAAAACATAAAGCTCACATTTAGGAAAGTTAATTAAAGATTCTTCATCTTCCTAGTTGCTTCTGCTCAATCTCTCTAGATAGCTCAAGTACGGATGTTGCTTTGCCCAAACCAACTTGCTCCTCCATTATTGAAGCTCATTAGCTCGGGTGCTTCTAGATCGGTTCAACATGTATTTCGTCTAAACTTCTACTAGCTACAGATTTGAATCAAGATGCCTTTCTATTCTCTTTATGTGTTGTTATAGCGTTGAGGTTTGCTATCATCACCGTCCTATTGTTAGTCCGTTCATTTTCTTAGCTCTAAATCCCAATGGGTTGAACCCCAATTGGGGTTAATACCACCATCGAAATCTAAATCTTTAAAAATTTACGAACTATAGTTGTTGAAGGTGATTCCAGTAATTGGTTTTGCTCAAGAATGCTTCATCTAATGTAACTTTCATCAGATATGTTAGCGTCATAGGTACCCTGTTAACTTCAACCCATTAATCTTCACCTATACATAATCTTTACACAAGATAATAAATTGTTATACTTGAACTTCTATAGTCTGTATGTGATATTTAATCACTAAGCACTAAGAGCAATGTGTCCTGGTCTTATATCATCTGTAACACCTCAAGCTCTCACCAGGTGCATGATATATTTAACCAACAGAACTTAGTGGAGACAACATTATGTACTCATGATCAGTATCATAAAAAAAACTTTAGAATTTCAAGAAAACCTGATTTTGGACCTTTAAAACCATGCTTATATTGTTGTGCATTTTCTTATCCTCATATGTGGTGTGCTCTTTTTGTCCAAATTAATAATCCTCTTGGTTGTGTTTGGCATTTCCTGGAAAGTTTTGAATTCAAAATTATCTGCAAAATGAAAAACCATGTTAGCTAAATAGTCAGCAAGAGTATCTCTCTCCCTTAAGGAGTGTTGTACTCTTGCTATGATTGAATCCAACATCTTCCTAATGGAATTGACCTCCAATGTCACATTCCAAGGAATTTCCCAAATACCATTGATTATGTTCACTACTACAAGGGAGTCGGATTCAACAATTAACCTTGGAATATGATTTTCCACACAAAATTGTAATCATAATCTTATAGCAATCACCTTAGTCACCAAATTAGTAGAATCAGGAAGCATGATTCCTTTGGCACAAATTAGTTCTCCATGCTGATTTTGACAGAAAAAGCAGTAGAACTTGGGCCTGGATTACCGCTAGATGCCCCATCAGTGTTGCATTTCCATCACCCACAAGGTGGAGGAGACCATCTGACCCATTTAGTCTTGATTTTGGGTCTAAAGACCTCAATTGCAATAACTATTTGAGGCCAGGTGTTTGGGATTTGATCAAGTCCAAATTTTCTTTGAGCAACTTCTAGACCATATAATTAATGTCCCAAATGACCTTGTGGGTATTATATGACCCTCCATGGAGGACTGAGTTTCTTCTTTTCCATATGAACCATAAAATCAGAGTAGGTATGGCTTGGAAAATGTACATTTGCATATAGTTCCCCTTGGTTGTCCACCATTTGTCTATAGTCTGCTTGATTTGTATCCAGCGCCCTAGTAGTCCTGCAGCATTAGCATAGCGTTTCCATATCTCAGTAGCTATTTCTCCTTTTAGAAACAGATGTTCCAAAGTTTCCCTTTCTGGTGCAGCATGATGAGTCCACGATTTGGACTCATTTAGGGCTTTATTTTAACGAATTTAGTGTCCTCAAGTGCATATTTTGTCTCAAAAACTGATGTAAATCCTTGAGTTTTAGTTATTTGGAGTTAGAGACAAAGCATGGACACTATGGAGCAAAAAGGAACAAGGTAGTTGAAAAGAACGAAGTAAAGAAGGCCTGAGGATCGCCTAATACATTAGGCGAGTCGCCAAATGACCTTAATCTCGCCTAAAGTTCCAATGTGCTGAGCCCTGAAGGAAAAAATCAAGTTTGCGAGGAAAGGGAGCAGTCGGCACATCGCCGAGCAGTTCCACGAAGCAGTTCCCTATTGCCCAATGAATCAAAACGCGAAGATGCTGAAGGCAAAAGCTAAAAGGCGATGAACCAGTCCAAAGGGTGGATCGCCGCGTGTATCGGCAATCCCGACTAACTGCGTCGAGTGGTCCTCCGCATCACAAATTTTTGAAAATTATAAATACCTATTTAATTATGTAGCTTAGTATCAAGTTGTAGAGAATTACTGAGACTTAGAATATTTTCAGTTTTTAGTTCTTAGAGTTTTTGGGAGACATTGTTCTTGAGCTTGAAGGTTTTCAACTCCAAGAAATTGGAAGTGGGTCTTGAAGAATCTTCATCCTTGACGTGTTTAAAGACATTATTTATCTTACCCACTTGATGGAAACACTTGTTGGTATCTATTTCTATCTTTTTTTCATGTCTAGCTAAAACCCCAATTCTTGGGGTGTGATTTTGTGAATATGAGTTAAATTTCCTGTTGGGTATTGCTTATTGTTAGTCTATTTGTTGTTTAAATATGATTTCGTTTAGTAGTTGTGTTTGAACTTAATGGTATTGTAGTTGCAAATACGATTTCATGTTAATGTTTTTGGCTTACTCGAGAGAGAGGTTTTAAAACTAAGACTACTAAATCGATAGCCGATGGTTATTGGGTCATCGTGGGTTCAACTTGAGAGAGTGAATCCTAGACCTTTTCCCACACATTCAGCTCGAATGTGCTAAGGCGGAGGCTGCTCTTAAATGCTGCAACTTGGTGTTCGAGAGAAACCGAGTTGATTCAGGGTAAGTTGCTCGAGAGAGAATTTACCCCCACTAAAGTCTAGCCTAGTTACAAATATTCAGCGATTTACTATCAATAGCATTTACCCAATAGTATAGTTTATCCCATATTCCTATCACATCCCAAGAATCCCGTCTCCCTATCTCGCATCTTTATATTTTTACTGTTTTTGTTCATTAGTTGAATACCAAACCCCCCATTGATAGTTGACATTCGTGTCACCTTTAGATTTAGTATGTTTTTATTCGTTGATATAATATAGCTATGATTGATTAGAACTTGATTTTACTTTTCTATTTGATTATTGCAACCACTTCGTTGGGACTCGACCCCAACCCATTCAGTTGGGTTATATTATTGCACGCGATCGTTGACACTAGAATTGGAAGTTGTGTCTTTGATTAGGTCAAACATCACAGCACAACAACAACACAATTCTGATATATTTGGGTTCCAAAGAGCTAACACAATTGCTGTTGGTACCCTGTTTGTCCAGACCCTCCAGCCAAAGAAAGATATCTTAAGCGGGACTTCCTTCATCCATATCTTTTGGAATTGTTCATTAACATCATCTCTTCTTATCAATAAATCCCATACACTTTTAATAGTGAATTTACTAGTGCTAGTTTTAGTCCACCAAGGTCTATCCCCCTCCTCATTCTTTTTCACGTGATTCAAATGGCTTTTAACATGCTCAATGATGTTATTAGGGATGAACTGTTGCATACTCTCATAGTCCCAACCTGTATCCTTCATAAAAATATCAATGTTCACTAAAGGGTGACAAGTATGTACTTCTATTTGGTGTTTATATAATGGTCCAAGTTGGGTCCAATTATCATACCAAGCTGATGAAGTACATCCCTTAGGTTCCCACCATAAATATTGTTCAACTAGGTCCCTATTTTATAACATATGTTTTGATGACTGAGATCCTCCTTTCCACTCAACAAGGGTTGGAATTTGCTTCTTACAATACTTATTCCACATGAAGTTAGCCCAAGTAGAATTTTGTGTCCTGAATTTCCACCATAATTTGGCATGCATAGCCTTTGATACTTCAAACATAGATCTGAATCCCAAGCCCCTTCCTTGCTTTGGTAAGCACATTTTCTCCCAGGCAGCCCAATGTTTGCTCCTACCCTCAACCTTATTGCTCCAGAAAAACTTAGCGAAAATTTTATGAAGATCTTTTATTACACAATTAGGTGGTACAACAACAGATAAGACATGAATAGGGACACTTTGTAGAACACTAGAAATAAGCACGTCCTTTCCTCCATATGAGAGCATCTGACCTTTCCAAGCCTGAAGTTTGGATTTGACCTTCTGGATAAGCTCAACATAATGTATCTTCCTTTTTCTAGCATGAGTGATAGGACAACCAAGATACTTCAATAGGAATTGTCCTCTAGACATACCAGTGCAATCTTCCACTAGTTGTTTCTCTGTAGCTGATGCATTTTGATGCATATAGAAAACACTCTTCTCCTTATTGATTTTTTGACCTGATTCGTTTTCATATGCCTGCAAAACTGAGATTATCTTCTTCAAAGAATATATGTTAGCTGACGCAAAAATAATGGTATCATCTGCATAGGCCAAGTGATTTATAGGGGTACTCCACTTCGACATGCCATAACTCACATACAAATCATCCTCAAATAGAGCATTTAAGGATCTAGACAGAACTTCAGCTGAAAGTATAAATAGAGCATGAGATAAGGGATCCCCTTGCTTAACCCCTCTAGTGGAGTGAAATAACCCATGAGATTGTCCATTAATCAGTACTGAATACCAATTATTAGATACTAATCTCCAGATTAGGTCTACGAACAATTTTGAAAACCTTATTCTCCTTGGCACTTTCATCAGGAAAAACCAAGATACTCTGTCATATGCCTTTGACATATCAAGTTTCAACACCACATTTGCTGGCTTACCTCTTTTCCTAATATTAGTAACAATTTCTTGTGTGAGTAAAATATTTTCAATGATACTTCTACCCATCACAAATCCAGATTGATTATAAGACATCAATTTAGGAAAATATTTCTCAATTCTATCATGCACAATCCTTGATATTATTTTTCTGATGAAGTTGCTTAAACTAATTGGCCTCAAATCAGTGAAAGAGTGGATTTGTTCTTTTTTAAGTAGCAGGACCAAATTGGTGTGAGTAATGGATTTAGGAAGAGAATTACCTTTGAAGAATTCTTGCACCATTTTAAGAAGATCATTCCCAACAATGTCCTAGCAAGTTTGATAAAAGTCAACCCATCAGGTCCACTTGCACTGTCCCCATTTAGGTTAAAAACTGCACTTTTGACTTCATCAATCACAGGCTTTCTGCACAGGGACTCATTTTCCTCATCACTCATAATATTAGAGATATTTCTCAATAATTGAAAATCTGTGTAGTCTTTTTCCTGTCTAAACTGATTATGGTAAAAGTTGACTGCTTCTATAGCTGTCTCACCCTCCTCATCTAGACAGTCACCTTGATCGTTCTGAATTCTCTTCAACTGTAGTCTTTTCCTTCCTTTTACAATGCTATGGAAAAATTTGGTGTTTCTGTCCCCACTCTCAAACCAGTTATACCCTGCTTTCTGTTGCCAAAAAAATTCTTTAAAGTGGAGATATGTTTGTATTCTGCTTGAGCTTTCTGCAAAACAGCCTTGTTTTCAGCATTAGGGAACTCTTCTAACAAATTTTCTTTTATCTTGACAATATCTTTCCTAATAATTAGTTGTTTGAATATGTCACCATAAGTATCCTTACTCCATTTGGTCAAAGCAGTTTTTACTCTCTTTATATTAGCCTTAAACTCAACAAAAGGATCCAGTGTTCCAGTACGACACCAATTCTGCTTTACAGTATCAAGAAAAGAAGGATCTTCTGTCCAGAATTTGAGAAACCTAAATGGTTTTTTCTGCCTGGTAATTCTGCCATCACAACTTAATAACATAGGAGCATGATCAGAACAAATTCTTGCTAGATGCTCCACCTCCATTTAGTTAAACTTCCCTTGCATCTCTTGATTGACAAGAACTCTATCTAATCTTTCAAATATGTAGTCATTGCCAGCCCTCCCATTTCACCAGGTAAATGGGCTGCCCTTGAAAGGAATATCCACTAAGTCACAAGAGGAAATACAATTTTCAAAATCCTCATGATCCGCATCAAGAACTGGTAGTCCACCAATTTTTTCTTCAGAATTCAACACTACATTAAAATCACCTTCTAGGATCCATGGCCTTGACATATCTGTTGCTACTTGATAAATATCTTCCCATAATCTCAATCTCTCATTAGCATTACACTTAGCATAGACTAAGGTGATAACAAATGTGAAATTTAGATTAGAATCCTCTAGCTGTACAGTAAGTTATTGTGCAGAATCATATTAAACACATTAACACTCATATTATGATTAGAAAATAACCATATCTTTCCATTACAATTTTCCTTGGCATACTACATCTTTAATCTTCTCTTATACTTGTTGATGTGTCTTGCATGTTGAAAAGGCTCCATCAAACCAATGAAGGAGAATTTATGAAAGTTATGGAGCATTTGAACTCTATAAAACACTTGTTGGGTTTTCAATGACCTAATATTCCAAATGAATGCTTTCATTGGAATTTAGGGTATTATTTATTTCTCTTAGGCTAAATTCTGATGGGTTTGACATTTTCTCGATTACCATCTTTCTTCCCATTTTTAGCACTCTTCAACAACTTTGGAGATATGTCAGCTTCTAGTGGGATATCCCACAATTCCTCACTCTTCTCTGTTTCCACCACTCCAATAGCAATTTGGTTTTGATCAATGATACTACAACCCTCCTCCCCTATATTGTGAGAGATAATATTAGGAAGAATCATATTCGGTGAGTACACCATTAAAGTTTGCACAAGTTCCGAAATTTCCACTATTGCCATATCATTCTCTGGGCATATCAAACCTTCAATTATATCTGTATTATCCACATCAATATCCAGGGTTAAACACTCATGCTTATCACATTGAATTTTTTTCTTCAATTGCCAAGTATTTCTGGTTCTGCTTGATTTCTTTCGTACATGTGGCTAATTCTATTGCCTTATCATCCTGACTAGTGGTGTTATCTGTAGGTTTCTTTATAGACACAATATCTTGATCATGTGACTGAATGGGTGCTGCCTGCGCATACTCTACATTGTTTGATGCATGTTGTTTACCAATAGTTCTTGACACCCATTCTTTAGAGGAGTCACCATGTTGTTGATTAACAACCTTGCCACTTTGAACTTCATTATACTTGTTATTATTGTTTGTATTAGCCATTGGACTTGCCTTACTGTTGTTGAGACTGTTAACTGCTGACATTGTCGACTCATCTGCTATTACAACAAAGCTGTTCTTTAGCGGATGTGGGGTTTGTGTAATTGGAACCATCTTTTATTATCTTCCACTTGCCTGGATCACCTACTACTATACCACTTGAGAGGATCCTTGCTTTCCCTTTTTGCATCATGTGGTTATATGTAATAGTAGGTATTTGGGGTTGTTGATTCTGCACTCTTTTCTCCTCAATCTCTTTATTTCTTGTATCTTCATTGTTGATGTTATTTCTGCATTCATCCTTATTGTGGCCTTGAATTTTGCATTCATTGCAATACTTGGGGATGTAGTCGGATTTAATTATCACTACTTCTTTCTTGACTTCCCCTGTCACTTCATTTAGGATGTCCATTATTACTGATTTTGGAAAAACACCGTTTAAGTCCACCGATACTTTAATTCTTGCACAACTTGGTCTAGTCCTATTAATAGTAGCTAGATCAAGTTGCACAAGTCTGCCCACAGCAGAGGCTAATGAGAATAAACAATCTTTAGCGAAGTATGTGGGTAACAGATTGGGAAAAGATATCCAGGTGAAAGTTTTTGTGGTCTCTTCAGTCGTCTTGAATCGGGAGTCATAGATTAGAGTTCTCATTAAATATGAATAGCCATCCTTACTTGATATATAGAAAGCTCCATTTGAAATAAGATTAATGAAATCTTTCTGTTGGGTCAATCGAATCAAAATATGTTTGTTTCGAAACAATCCAATTTGACAACCACCTTTAATAGCACACTGTTGGGGGAATAATCCTCCTTAATTCCTTGAGGTCCGTCCATTCATATGTGAATTTACCTACAACTGCATATTGAAGATTATCCATCTTATTCATTGTTTCTACCTCCTTCTCCGTCCATCTAATATGTGGAATGCCTTCCACCATCATAACATCTTTACGTGGATTTGATTCAGAGGTTCTGGGAGTTGTTATCAGTGAGGCTGCAAATGATTTCTCTAAGATTTTGGGTTCATCATTAGCACCAATATTCAAAAAGGGGCAGAAATTGTCTAGAAAGAGTTGTTGACCAGCCACTGGGCATTAAACTAGGGTTCAGGCAGCCGTCATCTCCATCCTGCCAAAAAAAAAAAAGTTTTAAAAACATAAATTAGTATTCGATTTCATAAATATCAACTCTTTGATTAAAGTTGTGTCCCTAACAATTTTCCCATCAACCTCTAACTTTTTCATAAAGTTGCATCTTTTATAGAAAGTTGCAATTCTGTGGAAAAAAAATGATAATTTTGTCTTCCAGTTTTAACCATTGTATCCTAGATCTTTGTCTCCATGCAATCTCCTCCAATCCAGCTAGTTCTTCAAAATCCATAGACAAGTTGGCCTTTTGTAAAATTTCATCATCAGTTTTGTTCCTGAATACTCTCTCATGTTGCAATTTGGTTGGGATGTCATCTTTTCTCTACTTCTAATTGCCTCTATTATTCTTGCTCCACTCTTTCAATTTTACTTTCAAACATTTTAGCTTCTCATCTACAATGTAACTTTCCTTACCTTCCACAACGAAAGAACACCACCATGCCTTTACCTTCTCTTTGAAACCTTCCACTTTTAGCCACCAAGATTCAATTTTGAAGTATGATTTCTTCCATTTCCAATTCCCACAAGTTAGCATGATGGGATTGTGATCATAAGTTAATTTTGGTTGCACTTCTTGCTTGATGTATGTAAATGTCTCCCCCCATTAAGTACGATGCAAGAATACGTTAATTCTTGAGGCACATGTATGATCTTCCAAATAAAGGAGGAACAATCATTTCCAACTCTTCAATACATGTTGAAAATTATGAAATAGCACCATTAATTCTATTGTAATTTTTTCTTTATGATGAATATCCAATCACATTGAAGTAACCACAAATTGTCCATGGCCCTCAACCCTGTTTTTGACTCTTATTAGTTCTTCCCATAGTACTTTCCTTATCTCCCTATTGCAATCTGCATATACGGTTGTAATGTGGCAGCCCGAATCTTCATTGACTCCTGTGAACCTTCCACTAATACATTGTCTCCCAACCTTCAGTAGCTCTCCATTCCATACCCTTTTGTCCCGAAGTATTCGAATTCCCCCTTTATTATCCATTACTTCTTTATGTATTTCTTCCTTCCATCTATTTCCCCAAATGCTCTGTAGCAAATTGTCCAGTGGATCATTTATTTTTGTCTCCACGAGCACATAAATGTCTTGCCCCCATTGGTGTTGCAACTTTTTGACTCTTGTTATCCCTATTTAGGCCTCATTTGTTTTCATTAAGATTAAGATGCCTGAATCTTAATGCACTTCTGAATGATTGAGATGTTATCTCTAGATCTGAATGCTAAATGATTAAGATTGTTTCTTTTTTAGCATTTGAATGTATATAATTCATAATTATATAAGCATAATAAATATATAATTCAAATAAAATTATATTTGGGTGTTTGTTTTAATAAAATATTTTCAAGAAAATAATTTAAACAAAAAAGTTATTACTATGTGAAGTTAATGCTTAGTGCCTTTTGAGAATATAAACAAAAAAACAAGTAGTATTCAAAACTTTTCTAGCAATGAAGATGAAGACAACTTTTTCTCTGTTATTATTGAAGAGAGTGAATGTAACATTGAGGAAGAGAGTGATAAATTTAGGAAAAAATAGCTAACTAGTCAAAATCTCTAACATAATTATTAAAAACATCTACACTTTAAAATAATTATTAAAAATGTCAATATGTCAATATTTTAGCAAATAAAGTGTATCATAATATATTCATTTACCTTCCTTATATTTCTCAACTTGGGCTCACTTTTTTACTCCATTATTGGTGGAAAAAAAAGGGATCATATTACCCACTTTCCTCTCTCTAAATTTTTTACTCACATTCTATCCTTTCTCTCTCTCACGATTTCCCCCATTAATCCCTCACCTCAAGTAACTTAAACATTGCCTTGTTTAGATCAAAATTCTTCCATTTTTCTAAAAAACTTAGAAATCAGTCAAAGGATTTTCAATCTTTTATACAGGTAAATACATTGACATGAAGTATCTTTTCAAATTTTCAGTATTTTGGGTATTTATGGTTTAATTTTTTTTCTGTGATTTTTTATTTTGTATTGGAGATATAGAAGCATATATATTGTTTGACTTTATATACACTGTTGTATGTTTAGTAATTTTGAGAATTTTATTTAAGGTTTTAGGTAAGGAAAAAACATCTAATTTTCACTATAATATCTGATTCAAAGAGGATTACAAGAGGTATCCCAAATAATCATCAACTTTTTTGGGATTTTTCCTCTTTTGATAAATGCATTATCCAAGGATTGTGCGAAAATGTAGGCTCTGCGGCTAAAATGGCTGTAGAGAGTAGTCCAAAAAAAAGAGTTGTGGGTGCGGAAGAAATTGAAGAGCAAGTTGAATATCAAAGTGATGAAGAACAACTTTCCGACCATCAAAACGACGAAGAGGTTTTTAATTATGCTTCACAAAATTATTTTCAAATATTTTGAATGTTATATAATTGTAGTTAAATTTGTAGTTATATTTGACTTGAATTAAACATAACTTGTATATTACCCATAATTGTATTCAAGGTCGACTTGCATAATCATAATATGTATATTAATTGTTCCCTTCGACACAAGATTTGCTTTGTATTGAGAAAATTGTATTTATTTTTATGGTTAAAGTCACCCAAGAGGTTTGCAATTTGAAATTTGTATTTAATAAAATTAGTTATATCATTTCATAGTTTAAAGTCTCTGTGTTGTTACCTCCATTATAAATTTTGTGTTAGTGATGAAGAATATTGTATTCTTTTAGCTCCATTTTGTATCCCAAATTAGTTGCTTACGTACTCCGAATTATATAAGCTCCATTATGTATCATGTTTAATATATGTATTTATTTAAATGTCATTTGTTATTTTCAGTCCAATTAGTATCCCAAATAGATTGTATTTATTTAATCATTTTTCGTAGTCATGAATTCTTGTCACATTATATTTTTCTGGATTTCCATAATTCTCTATTATTTTTTCAAATTGTATTGTTTTAGATTCATTATGTATCCTTGTTGGAAATAGATACACCCATTGATAGGTGGGGGTTCTTGCCCATCTCTTGGGAGTCCATCTCATCTGTTCCAATTGAACAGTGTCCATTTTTTATTATTCTTAAAGGATAAGATTATTCTCTTTACTAAACATATGCGGATCCCAAAAAGTAGAAACGATATGACTTATGATACCGGATTCAAGAAGAATGGGAATATACACCTCTGGATGACCGAAGAACCAAAAGAGATGCTGGTATAATATGGGGTCTCCCCCTCCGACTAGTAACTTGCTTCATTTGAAGTAAGTTACAACTCCACTAAATAACTCCTTATAGTAAAAGAGGAAGAGATGTATTCTTGAATGGAGTGGGAGTTATAGGATAAGGGGTGATGTAACTCTTGAATGAATAAGAGTTACAAGTCTTAACCTTGTCTTATAAAAGGGAGGACTTGGGGTCATCCAAACATAACACAAAAACACAAGAAGAGAGTTTCTTAGATAAAAAGTGTAGTTATTGTGAAAAACAATATAAGACTCCATAGTGATCTTGTAAGAAACCACTTAGGCAGTTGGTGGTGATATCACTTGATCCTAGAACAAGAAAGATATGTATCATTCTGCATAAATCTCCGAGTATAAATCCTTCATTGGTATCAGAGAAAGATTTGTTAGATGTGATTATACTTTCACCATTGCATCATAAAAAATTAGTGATAAGAGAATTTTTGATTTTATTACATTTTGAAAAAAAAATTCATTTTTTTTATAAATGTACTGACTTTTGGCTAAGTTATATCCTAGAGTGGACTGACAATCTGAACAAGCCATATATTGATCGAGAGATATTTTCTATAGCTTTTCATCGATATATTATTTGTAAAAATTCGATATCGAATGAAAGAGATATGGGTGTTGAAAGTTGGCTGCCAAAGAAGAAGAAAAACTAGAAATTTCAGTAAGATTGCCTAACTTTCAAGCTCAACTTCTCCCTCTTAACATTTTCGATGTGAGCAAGACATATATCACTGTAAATATATTTTCAAAACCTTTCCAACGATATATTATTTGTAATTTTTTTGACATCGAATAAATGAGACATAGAGTGCTGAAAGTTCGCTGCCTGAAAACATAATCGAGAAATTTTTTTAATTCTAAAAGTTTTCTAGGTAAATTTCAATTAAAATAAAAAAAATAAATAGTTATCCATGATTATGGTTTGTGTCATTTGTTTGAGACATATGTATATTGAACGATTTATAAATTTATATATATATATTGAGTGAGAGTTCTTATTGATAGACAATTTTTCTTATTTAGAATTATCATAATTTATTAGTACACAATTGATTTAAAAATAATATTGGTATACTTAAGGTTACATGCGATGAAAGTAAGACAAACATAGACTTTTGAACACGGGCTTCTAGCTAAACAATATTAATTTAGATGCAATTTCAGCAAATAAAGAAATGTGTTTTGTGCTTATTTGTGCTATTTCTTCTATGTGCATAGATAAATTTATAAAATGGCTTCAAAGACTATCATTGTTGAATTGAATAAGGGTGAAAAATTAAATGGTGATAATTATGACATTTGGCACTGTAAGATTCAATACATTCTTGAAGAACAAGAGGCTTTGGAAACCCTAAACCATGTGATGGTTGAGCCAGTGGGTGAAGACACCCAACAACATAAGAGAAATCTTGAGACTTTTTAAGTCTGGAAGAAAAAAAATAGTATTGCTCGCATAACATTGCTAAGTAGTATGGTTGATGATCTTATGTGTGAGTTCGAATCTCATCCAAAGGCCCAAACCATGCGGATAGCACTAAAATATAAGTTTGGTGGCACTTCTACTATAAACTTAGGAGGTTGACCATTAAGTTTGACACCTATAGACTGTGCCCAAACTCATCGATAAGGCAACATTTAAGAGAGATGTCAAACATGATACGAGAACTAAAAGCAGCTGGTCATAACCTTTCTGATGATCAGCAAGTGCAAGTTGTTATAAGATCTATTGTTGCTAGTTGGGAATATATGAAAATTCATATGACCCACAATGAAAGCATCAAATCTTTTGAAGACATTAAACACCATCTTGTTCTTGAAGATAAGAGCCGTGACGCTTCTAAAGCAACTAATCAAGCTTTTCTTGCTGAATCTGCTTGGACTTCTAATCCTAAGCAAAAGAACAAGAACAAGAAAGCATGGAAGAAAAAGGAGTCTGATAAATCAAATCAGAAGGATAAATCTCAATCTAAGAAGAGAGGAAAACATGGTGTTAAGAACATTGATATGGCCAAAGTAGAGTGTTATTCTTACACAAGATGGGTCATTTTGCACGGGATTGTCCGGAGCAGAATAAGGTAACATCATGCACTAAAACTCCTCATTTTGCTTATGTCTCTAGTACTGCATTAATGGCAGATACTAATACTTTGTGACTGTTGACTCAGGAGCCACATACCACATAACTAGAGACAGATGATCATTTCTTGAATATCGTCGACTGTCTTCCAGGAGCAGATGGCTTTATGTAGGAAACAATGAATCAATTGAAGTGAAATGGAACGAAACATGAAAATTAGAGTTGCAAGGTGGACAAATCATTCTCCTACATGATGTCTTATATGTTCCAGACATTCAGCGAAATTTGATTTAAGTTGTTTCTCTTCTTAAATTAAATTTCAGTGTAAATTTCACTATAATTCTATTGACATTATTTATGGCACTGAATATTATGGTTCTGGTTACCTTTTTGATGGTTTTAATTATATATCTAATAATCATAGTTGTTTTACTTTAAGAGCAACTCCAATTTTAGATATAAATATTTGGCATGCTAGACTTGGACATATAGGCCTTGAATTAATGAATAGATTGGCAAAAGAAGGATTGTTGGGGTCCTTAACTAAAATTGAAATGTCAATATGTGAACATTGTCTAGCAAGAAAAACAACTAGAAAACCATTTGGAAAGGGAACTAGAGCTGAGTTTCCATTGGAACTCATCCATTCAGATATATGTGGTCCTATGAGTGTGAGGGCGAGGTATGGAACCTCATATTTCATCACATTTATATATGATTATACACGTCACGGTCATGTTTATTTGATCTCCCATAAGTCAGAAGTATTGAAATGCTTTAGATAATTTATGAATTTGGTGGATAATCAATTAAACTTAAGAATAAAAGCTTTAAGAACTGACAGTAGGCGTGAGAATCTATCAGATCAATTTAAGGATCTATGTGATGAAAAAGGAATTGTAAGACAGTTAATAATTCCATACACTCCTCAACAAAATGGAGTAGCTGAGCGAAGAAATAAAACTTTTCTTGAAATAGTTAGGTCTATGATGTCGCAGGCTAACTTGCCAATTTCCTTTTGGGAGACGCATTGATGTCTGCAACTTTTGTGCTTAACTGTGTGTCCTCTAAGTCTGTTGCTTCCACACCCTAGCTATGAATTATGGACGAGTAGAAAACCTGACTTAAATATATTGCGACCCTGAGCTCTGCAACATACGTGCATGATTCTTCTCATAAATATGAGAAGTTAGGCCCTAGGGGAAAGAAATGCATCTTCATTGGCTATTCAAAGCAATCAAAGGGTTATATCTTTATAGGAGAAATGAAGATGGAAGTATAACAGAGCTTGAGTCACGAGATGCCACATTTTTAGAGATTGAATTTCCTAGTAAGGCTGATATTGATAGAACTGTGTCATTTTATAAAGTTGTGGATCATCAAGAAAATCGTCAAGATTAAAGAAGTGAGGAACAAGAAGTTGTACCTTCTCTTGCTGATCCAAGTGGGAGAATTACTCATTTAGAGAATATTCCACAAGATACATATGTGCGGAAGAGTACACGAGGAACTATTCCACGACGTCGATTTTATATCGAAAGGGAAGCATTAATAGTTACTCCGCAAGATGATGAATAGCCTAATTCAGTTCAAGAGGCTTTTTCAAGCCCTACTAAGGATGAGTGGATAGAATCAATGAAAAAGGAAATGGAGTCCATGAGGACAAATCATATTTGGGATTTGATTGATCTTCCACCAAGTCGAAAGACAATAGGGAATAAATGGCTTCTCAAAATTAAAATAAAGGCAGACGGTGTAATTGAACGCTACAACGCTCGTTTGGTGGCTAAGGGGTACACACAACAAGAGGGAATTGATTATGAAAATACTTTTTCTCCAGTTGTGACATTTAGCTCTATTAGATTGATTCTAGTTATAGTTGCAAGTATGAACTTGGAGTTACATCAAATGGATGTAAAGACTGCATTTCTCAATGGGGAACTGGATGAAGAAATTTATATGGAACAACCATTAGGTTTTATCCAAAATGGTCAAGAGCGCAAAGTTTACAAGCTCAAAAGATCTAATTATGGACTTAAACAATCATCTAGCCAATAGTACTTAAGATTTCATCACGCTATTATGTCTTAAGGCTTTAATATGATCGATGAAGACCATTGTGTGTATATGAAGCGGTCTGAAACTGATTTTGTAATATTGTCCCTTTATGTGGATGATATACTATTAGCTGGAAATAGTCTTACTTTTGTAAAGGTAATAAAGAGTTGGCTGTCCCAAAATTTTGAAATAAAGGATATGTGAGAAGAAAAATTCACCCTAGGAGTTAAAATTCATAGAGATCCCTCTAAGAATTTAATAGCTTTATCACAAGAATCATACATTGAAAGAATTCTTGAATGATTCAGGAGAGGCTGTAAATCAATAGACACCCATGTAGCTAAAGGTGAAAATTTGACCCTTGAAACATGTCCCAAAACTCAAAGTGAAAAAGACGCCATGAAGAGGGTCACATATTCAAGTTCAATTGGGAGTTTAATGTATGCAATGTTGTGTACACGTCCTGATGTTTGTTATGCAGTGAGTCCTTTTAGTCATTATCAATCTAATCCATGACAAATACATTGGAAAGTTGTTAAGAGATTCTTGAGATACTTAAGGGGCACTGTTGATTACAAATTATGTTATCAAGGAAGTGACTTATAAGTGGTGGGCTACTCTGATGCTGACTAAGGTGGAGACTTGGATGAAAGAAAGTCCACTTCTGGTTATGTTTTTTTTGCTTAACAATGGTACCATTTCATGCAGTAGTAAGAAACAAACATGTACAACTTTATCAACTATGGAAATAGAGTTCATTGCATGCTCTTTAGCAGTACAAGAAGTTGTATGGCTAAAAAGGTTCATGGAACACTTAGGGATCATTGGCAGGTCAATAGATGCAGTGCAAATCGTTTGTGATAGCCAAGCAGCAATGACACATACTAAAGACCCTAAGTATTATAGTAAGACTAAGCCCATAGATACAAAGTATAATTTTGTCAGAGACATCATAGCACGTAAGAAAATTACTTTACAGTACATTTCTATGCATAAGATGGTAGTGGATCCCTTGACAAAGACACTAGAGATGTCTTTGTTAAACATGTGAAATCTATAGGCTTGTGCGGGATATAAAATGATATATTTCCTTATTTGAACATCTTGATCATGATGTTTGGATATTTTTTTAATTTTTTTATGGTTATTTCATACATTATTATTGATTAGCACATTCATAATATTAGAGTATGTCGTACAAGTTGATAAGGTTGTCTTTCTCACATGAGCAATGGTCTTGGGCGCTTATGGAAAGCGAGCCAAGATGAGACATTTGTGTTTCTTATTGCTAAAAAGGATAGCTAATAGATGTGGCACCTTCAATTAAGAACATATTATTTAAAGTTGCTCTAGTAAAATACTAGGATGAGATCCAAGAGAAATGTCAAAACGGATCGAAATAATGAATTTCCACTACCCATAATACTTGTAGCCAGATGTGAGATCTCCTCTAAAATTCCAATAGAGTGGTAGAACTCAGGTCAAGTAAAGAAATGAAAATTGACATACACTCTGATGAAATCTGAGGCACACTGTAACATGCATTTCATACTGCATGTGATTCATTACCGCAAATTGAAAGGTAAGTGATGACACCCTACTTCACTTTTATGTGAGACCTTAAAAATATATATTTTTAATTAGTGCCCTTATGATTTTGACAATATCACAATGTGATAGGTTAGTGTATGCTACTTTAGTATGAATCTAAATGTTATTAAAATGTGACATGAAAGAGTAATGCTAGGAAAGCAATTAATCCTGATCTTTGTGATATGTGGGAGAAAGGAAGATCATGTCAAATATATACACATTATGCTTGTGTCTGAGACCGGTCTATTATGAAACATATTTCAGTTAACATCATAAGTGTGGACACAAGGCACATAAAAATTGAAAATGGAAAGAGGGTTAAAAGAAGCCATATGTGTATATAGACATGTCGGGGCATCTACGGCACTTTATATGACATGATAATATATCATAAATAGTCATAAAATGGTGGTAGTCTCTTATGCTGATCTAGAAAAAGATTTCTAGTGTAAGAGCTCCCAAACTTAGTGTCTGAGCGGTCACGACAATACACTCGGTATGAATGTCTAAAGGAATTTACTTTTCAAAGGCCTATGTGTTTCATCCCATCATGTGTGAGTGAGAGATGTTGGAAATAGATACACCCATTGATGGGTTAACTAGTAACTGGCTTCATTCATGAAGTAAGTTACAACTCCACTAAATAACTTCCTATAGTAAAAGAGGAAGAGTTATGTATTCTTGAATGGAGTGGGAGTTATGGGATAAGGGGTGATGTAACTCTTGAATGAATAAGA
This sequence comes from Solanum tuberosum, assembly GCF_000226075.1. Lineage (NCBI taxonomy): Eukaryota > Viridiplantae > Streptophyta > Magnoliopsida > Solanales > Solanaceae > Solanum > Solanum tuberosum. The sequence goes on along the minus strand of NW_006239175.1, from coordinate 689,543 downwards.
GTTACAAGTCTTAACCTTGTCCTACAAAAGGGAGGACTTGGGGTCATCCAAACACAACACAAAAACCACAAGAAGAGAGTTCCTTAGATAAAGAGTGTAGTTGTTGTGAAAAACAATACAAGGCTCCATAGTGATCTTGTAAGAAACCACTTAGGCAGTTGGCGGTGATAACACTTGATCCTAGAACACGAAGGTATGTATAATTCCACATAAATCTTTGAGTATAAATCCTTCAATCCCAAATTAGTTGTATACATACCGCAAACTGTATTAGATACATTATGTATCATGTTTGTATTGGCTTATGTATATCTGCATGAGATTGTATCCATACTTTGAACTATATTAGATCCATTTTGTATCATTTTTCTCTATTATTTTTCAGATTGTTTTTCTTTTTAGTATTAGTGTGTTTTCAAATTGTTTTTTTAAAATGCATTTTTTATCAGTAATTAATACAAATATGTATTTATTTATTTGATGGTATGCAGGCTAACTATTTTTATGTGAAAAATCCGCCTACAAAATCTCCACATGTTCAACATATTTTTAACAATGAGATTAAATATCTGTACAAGCTTGTATATAAGGTATTTTGTGAGAGCACATGTTTCGGTCACTACATGCGAATGTATAATTGTTGTGCTTAGGCTCAAATACGTATGTGTTGTATGGTTTTTGAACTCAATTGCAGTTCCCAAAAAGCATATATCATCCGTGTTAATGGATCCATTCTTCGATTTACACTCAGAGAATTTGCTTTGATTAGTGGGTTGAATTGTGTTAGTGATGAATAAGATTTTAAATTTGACACTGAAGAACCCAATATGTTGATTAATCAGTATTTCGATAGTGTAGGTATGATCCGAGAATAGATTTAATAGAGAGTTTTAAGGCCTTTAAGGCCAAAGTGTGGGGTGATAACGATCAGAATGACTTGAAGTTTGTCATCCTATATTTCATCCACACTGTTGTATTTTCTAGTGAAAAAAAAACAAAAGAGTTTCCAAGCTATACTTTGACCTTGTTGAAATCGGTAGGTACATTGATTACTCGTGGGGTAAGAAAACATTTCATTTGTTGATGAAGAGTTTGAGAAAGAAGATGAATAGATCAAAGAAGTTTTACAGATTTGGTGGAATGCCAATTGTCATCCAAGTATGATTATATGAGTGCAGTTCAACTGTCGACTTAAAAATAACTCAAAAGGTTGATGATTGTATTATGAGATTATTCAATTGGAAGACGGTTGAACTGAAACCTCGTTATAGATTTCCTCTATCTATTCCACACATTACAACCCCATTTTCATATAGATTTCTATCCGTTAATTCGCAATCCTCTACAAATACAATTACACTTAGGGGATACTTTGCCAAATCTTTATTATCTCTCTTCAACGACACATACACTCTCACACCCATCTCGTTGTGTATTTCCAATGGGGCATTACTACCTTCTATCTTATACTTAAGTTTCACACAATTGTATCTCAAATCAACATCAATCTGTTTAGAAACTTCATCCACTTAATCTCTAAATATTGCATATTATTTTATAATAATTGTCTCTATTGTGTAATCAATGTAGCAATTTTCTTTGTTCCATCTTCCAGAATGCATGATTAGAAAACCAATGCTCCCCATATTTTGCTATCTATTCCAAAAAAAAAAAAAAATACAAAACAAGTCATTAATAAATACAAGTTCACATTCGTTTGACAATATTTGTATTCAAGATTGATAAATGTATGTATTTACTTTCACACTTGTATTCTTGTGTAAAAATTTGTATTCGAGAGATCAAAATTGTATTACATTAATGCATATGTATTTGTATCCTTATCAAATCGGTTTGTTGTTTTCCAAACAAACACTTACAAAATACACTATTATTATCATAACTTTTCCGATAATGGATACAATATTTCTGGAAAAAAATAAAAAACAAACCGCCGAACAGACCAACGTTTCTTCCATTGCACTAAACATTACAAAAAAAAATCTACAAAAATTCCACATTCATTCTTATTTTGTATCCAAACAAAATAAATTAAAACTATCCAACAAAACTAATCTCCACTTAGTTCATAATGATACAATTTACAATTATCAAGAAAAATAGATACAATTTATACTTATAAAAAAAATTCATAGCCATTTTCGATTCACTTTGAAATAAATTAATGATCCAACAATCAACTAATACCTGATCGATTTTAGAGAACAACGATTATATTGAAGTTCCAGTTGGGAATTACTTCCCCAAAGTTGTTTGTCAAAGAACTTTTAATCGTTTGTTTCAAAAATTTCTTCCAAAACAGAAAAACCACAATTGAATCGAATTCACTTCAATAAAGATTAAGTATTAATAATGGAATGTTTAAAATCGATATTTGAAATTTGATGAATAAGGGGGTGGGTGCCCTGTCATTTACTTTTGAAATTATAACTAATGAGAATTTTAAGTGATATGTTCCTTTTTAAAAATATTCTCTCATGATTTTGTCCTTTCTATTATTAAATAATTGTATTCTTTCAAATCAAACAAATAAAAAATACATAAATCAGAAGAATAACAAACTAAAACATTGAAAAGTGGCTAAGAAATGCTAAATAAAAAACTAAAGCATTTAAGATACGGAAGCAAGTTAAATAGCTAAAGACTGAAGTTCCCATAAAACTTCCAAAAAGATACTACCAACTAAACAATGCGGAAAATACACCTACAACCTGAAAGTCAATGTACCAAAACATCTAAAGTTCAACAAGTCTAAACAAGAAGGGGTACAACCCCAAACAAATGAACTAATAACTAGCTAGAAAATTTACGTCCGAATGTGGACGTAGACAGAAAGAGAACTCATGGCAGCATAGAAGAACTGGCTCACCCTTGAATTCGAACGACGATCACTAATCTTCTAAGCGAGGTTTGTCAATAGCCGCCTGAAGATTCCATGTACTCAACAAAGAAAGAGCAAGTGCAGTATCTGTATACAACCATAGCGTACTTGTAAGATCACGCGGCTATCCCACTAAGTGTAACATACATAAGTCAATACAACAATATAATCACATGCATATATCGAACATATACAATATTAACAACATTCAAGAACAACGGAGCATTTCACAATTCTCAATTATACAGTTATGTCAAGTCAATGGTCCTCACATGGAACCCATACCCAAACTGTTAGCATACCGGAACGTGGTACCCGATCCAATGATTATATACATGGCAATCGATCCCATAATTATGCTGGAACGTGGCAACCGATCCAAGTTAGTGTGTCGGAACGCAACACCCGATCCATTCAGCAAGACAAAATCACAATCACAAATACATTCTCATAATCATACAATCAAGTCATGATTCATGACATTCATCAATCATATATCCTCATTTACAACAAGTGCGATCAATAATGCAACATCCGCATACATACATACATGTATCATAATGAAGTAAGACAAACATACATCACACAATCATAGAATCACAACCATCACCTACCTCGAAACAAGCTTGAAACCCTAAGAACTTGATTCTTCCCTTTCCGGATTTATTCCGATTGTTCTTGGTCTACAAACAATCAATATGACACGGGAATCAATAAACAATCACTAATTACCCAAATTACTAACAATTTTATCAACCTTACATCATACCCATGATCCCATTATCAAAATTAGGGCTTTTCCCACCATAATTCTCATATCAAAACTCTCTCCCCTAGATAACTACCCATCAGATTACATTCTACGGATTGAAAAATAGATTCGGGGAGTTATAACCTTACCTTTAGTCTTAAAGGTAAGGTGGAAAACTGTCAAGAATTACTTGGGGTTCGTTCCTTAGCTCTCAAGTTTGAAAATTGCAGAATAAAACATTTTTGGGGTTTATTTATGACTTAAAGTCGCGTATGCCCCGCCACAGAGGCACTAGCCCGCTACAGCGGCCCCGCCCTGGCGGCAGAAATCACCGCCAAAGCGGCTTGAATGAAACAGTGAGAAAAATAATAATTCCAAAACCCTCATTTCACAACACACCTTCAACCAACGATACTCAGAAACTACATGTTCACGCCAATGTCAGTTTCGGGAGTTCTACTCACCCGAATTCAATTCCATAAAGTCGTACGGATTCCTTAACGCATTAGATATCTACTCATGTAATCAAAATCACATTTAAACCACCCAATTGCTATCAGATTTTCCTAATCTTTACTGACTCCGATTTTGTCTAAATCTGGACTAGGTTGGGAAATCTCAAGTTACTACGAAAAAGTTTTATGGCCCAAAATCTTTCCCCATTGGCTTTTCTATAACGAAGGAAACCGGCCGTTACAATAGATACCAATTTACCCATCACTCGTCCCCGAGTGAAAAACTTAGGAAAAATAGGCTAAGGAAAGAATGAAGTAGTACCTGAATCGATAAACAACTGGGGATACTTGTCTCGCATGTCCTTCTCGGTTTTCCAAGTAGCTTCCTCAACTGGACGATGCTTCCATTGAACTTTCACGGATTTGATCTCCTTGGTCCTCAACTTACGCACATCACGATCAAGTATTGCAATTGGTTCTTCCTCATATTGTAAGTCCTTATCTAACACAATTGAGTCCCACTTAATGATGTAATCTTTGTCACCATGATATCTCTTCAATATAAATACATGAAATACCGGATGAACTCCTGATAGGTTAGGAGGTAAAACCAATCTATACGCTATTGGTCCTACATATTCAAGAACCTCAAAGGGACCAATAGACTGCGAACTTAACTTGCCCTTCTTGCCAAATCTAATCCCCCTTTCATGGGTGAAACCTTAAAAAGAACATTCTCACCAGTCTGAAATGCCATATCTCTTACCTTATGGTATGCATACTTCTTCTGTCTACTTTGGGCGGCTAAGAGCTTAGCTTGAATACTCTTCACCTTATCTTGAGCATCCTTCACTAAATCAACCCCAAAGGTTTCGCATCTCCGGCCTCGAACCATCCTATGTGTGATCTACATCCCCTCCCATAAAGTACCTCAAATGGTGCCATATTAATGCTGGAGTGATAACTACTATTATAGGAGAGCTCACACAAAGGTATGAATTTATCCCAATGCCCTCCAAAATCAATCACACATGCCCTCAACATGTCTTCTAACACTTGAATAGTCCTCTCTGACTGCCTGTTTGTTTGTGGATGGAAGGTTGTACTAAAAGTGAGTTGTGCGCCCAATTCATCATGTAATTTACTCCAAAACTTGGATGTGAATTGGGTACCACGGTCTGAGATGATAGAGATGGGCACCCCATGCAACCTCACTATCTCTTTCACATAAGCTTTAGCCAATTGTTCAACATTATAATCTATTCTTACCGGAATAAAATGGGCTGACTTAGTCAATCTATCATCCATAACCCAAATAGCATACAACTTTCCCAAAGTTTTGGGAAGACCAACCACAAAATTCATTGTTATTCTTTCCCACTTCCATTCCGAAATTGGCATTCTTTGAAGCAAACCTGTAGGCCTTTGATGTTCATACTTCACTTGTTGGCAATTTTGACACATAGCCACAAACTCCGCTATATCCTTCTTCATGCCCGGCCACCAATAAATTTGCTTCAAGTCTCGGTACATCTTCGTCACACCCGGATGAATAGAATATAGCGAACCATGAGATTCTACCAATAATTTCTGAATCAAGTCATCTACTTTAGGTACATAAATTCTTCCTTTAAAATTGAGCACACCTTTCGCATCAAGAGTGGTCTCTTGTGCCTTACCAATCGCAGTTTTCTTCTTAAGTTCATTCAAATTTTCATCCTCAAACTGTTTAGCCTTGATCTCCTCAATGAACGTGGCCCTTACTTCAATGCTATCTAACACCCCACCTCTTTCTGAGATGCCTAACTGCATGAACTTAGACTCCAAGGTCTGAATTTCTTTAGCCAAAGGTAGCTTAGTTACACTCAAGCAAGCTAAACTACCCATACTCACCGTTTTTCGACTCAAAGTGTTTGCCACTACATTAGCCTTACCTGGATAGTATTGAATGGTGACATCATAATCTTTAAGTAACTCTATCCACCTTTGTTGTCTCAAATTTAGATCCTTTTGAGTGAACACATCCTGCAAACTACGATGATCAGTAAACACTTCACACTTAACACCATAGAGGTAATGTCGCCAGATCTTAAGAGCAAACACCATTGCTGCCAACTCCAAATCATGTGTTGGATAATTTCTCACATTCACCTTCAATTGACGCGATGCATAAGCTATAACATTCTTATCCTACATCAACACAGCACCCGAACCAGAATGTGAAGCATCACAATAAACAATAAAATCCTTACCTTCTACCGGTAGTGCTAAGGTAGGTGTTGTGGTAATGAGAGTCTTGAGCTTTTGGAAGCTATCCTCACATGTTTTAGTCCATTCAAATGGTATCTTCTTTTTGGTCAAATTAGTCAAGTGAGTAGCAATAGAAGCAAAGTTCCTCACAAATCGACAATAGTAGCTAGCGAGCCCCACAAAAATCCTAACTTCCGTCACAGAGCTAGGCGAAACCCAATTCTTAACCGCCTCAATCTTTTGGGGATCTACCATTACCCCTTTTTTGAAACATGTCCTAAAAATGCAATAGAAGTCAACCAAAATTCACACTTAGAAAATTTAGCATACAACCTTTGTTTCCCGAGAACACCCAGAATAATACAAAGATGGTCGACATGCTCTTCCTCACTTTTCGAATAGACCAAAATGTCATCAATAAAGACTATGACGAATGAATCAAAAAATGGCTTGAACAACCCATTCATTAAACTCATAAAAGTGGCGGGCGCATTAGTCAAACCAAAAGACATAACTAGAAACTCGTAGTGCCCATAGCGGGTTCTAAACGTCGTCTTGGGCACATCCACAAGCCTAATTTTCAACTGATGTTAGCCAGACCTTAGATCAATCTTGGAGAAAACTGATGCACCTTGCAATTGATAAAAAAATCATCTATTCGAGGCAAAGGGTACTTGTTTCGAATAGTGACCCTATTCAATTAACGATAGTCTATACACATTCTCATACTACCATCTTTTTTCTTAACAAACAAAATTGGAGCACCCCATGGAGAAGCACTAGGACGAATAAATCCATTATCAAGAAGCTCTTGGATTTGAGCCTTAAGCTCTCTTAATTCTGCCGGAGCCAAGCGATATGGAGGAATAGAAATGGGACGTGTACCAGGTTCTAAATCAATGCAGAAGTCTATATCTCTATCCGAAGGCATACCATGCAAGTCATTAGGAAACACTTCTCTAAATTCTGACACCACAAGAATAGACTCAACAGATGGAGTCTCAACCTCTACATCCCTAATATGAGCCAAATAAGCTAAACAACTCTGTCCTACCTGTTTCCTAGCCCGAATGGAGGATATGATTTTAGCTTGATTAGGCTTGTACACCCCTTCCCACTCTATTTTTTCCCTTCTCGGAATTTCTAGAGTTACAGACTTAGTATTACAATTTAACACAGCATAATAGGGGGACAACCAAGTCATGCCTAAGATGATATCAAAGTCAGTCATATCCAAAATCACCAAATCAGCCCAAGTCAGAAAACCCATAAACAAAATAGGACAAGCACGATAGACATGGGTGACTATGATTGACTCTCCAACTGGGGTAGAAACATGGATGGGGGGATCAAGTATATCACAAATCATAGCAAATTCTGAGGAAAATCCCAAGGATACATAAGAATAAGTAGAACTCGGATCAAATAACACATTAGCCATCCGGTCACAGCAAAGAATAGTACCTGTGATCAATGCGTCAGACGCCTCTGTCTCATTCTTTCCTGAAAAATCGTAACACTGAGCCCGATCATCATGTCGAGCGATTTCCCTTCCTGGTTGCACGTTACCTCTACCTGCGTTACCATTTCCTCTACCCCCACGACCTCACTGATTACCTCCTCGCCCACCTTGTGCACGCCCTCGACCATTATTACCATTTCCCACGGGTACCACTGCTCTAGTCTGCTGCTGTGCGGACTCCATCATGCGTGGGTGGGAACAATATCTCCTCATATGCCCAAGTTCTCCACAGTTGTGACATGTCCGATCAAAAGATGGCATGTCGCCCGCTGAATGTGCGACTCCCTGGCTATCCTGAATCAAATTATGAGGTGGATTTACCGAGTAATTACCTGTAGAGGCGGGCATAACGGACTGAATTGGCTTGGCTGCAAGCATTGGCCTTCTAAACCCCCTGGAGTAAGAACCCTGAAAGTTACTCGAGTTCTTGGCCCTTTTTGCCATTGCACGAAACTGAGTCCAAGAGAGTGGGGTAAAGTTGAAGATCTGCATTCCACATAAGCTCTCCACCACTGCTTAGCCTCACCTTAAAGCTGAAAAGTCACAAACTCAACCCCGTGCTGATGGACAATTCCCAACTTATGAAGCCTCCCATAACAATCTAAAATAAACTCATAAGAATCCTCGCTCTCGGAACCAAGAAATACAGGAGGCTTTAGCTTCAAAAATTTAGTCAACATTTCATGCTCATTACCAGTCATAACAGAAACCAACAAAGGACGGAAGAAAGCTTCATTACCTTCTGTTCCACTTACCTTGGGGGCAGTGTTAGCAGTAGGGGGATAGGCGGGAGCCTGAGTTGCTTGAATAGAGGGAAGCACTCCAGCACCAACCAATCCCTTCAAGAACGACATGATCTGTTGAGCTAACACTGGGTCTAAGGGACGAATACATGTAGTCTCAGCCTGCACCTCTTCCTCTTGTCCAACTTCCTCATCTATCTCTTCATAACGCACATGAGGGTTCTCATTCCTAGGAGAATTCTCAACAGGAGCTTCATCCCCAACAGGCGTTACTCTTTCATGGCCTCTACCCCTAGCTCTTTCTCTACCTCTGCCTTGACCGTAACCTCTCGCTGTAGATTCCTCAACTGGAGCATTGACTAGAGCTAAGGGCCTGACACCATTGAATCTAGTGTTAACCATCTGCGGACAGAAGAGTGAAAGAGGCTAGATACCAATTTGAATCGCCAGATACGAAATATAATCAACTTATAGCACGAAAGGAGACAAGAGAAAAAATAGAGATTTCCTAAAGTCTTATAGCCTCTCGAAGAAAAATACAAACGTCTCTGTACCGTTCCGCAAGACTCTACTAGATTCGTTTTGGTACATCGAGATCAACAAACATAGGCTCTAATACAAACTTTGTCACGACCCAGACCATCGTGATAGGCACCCACACTAACCCTTCGGTGGGAGAACCGCTACTACAACCCAAACCAAGAAACTAAACCAAAACTAAAGCATTTAAGTTACGGAAGCAAGTTAAATAGCTAAAGACTGAAGTTCCCATAAACTTCCAAAAGATCTAACAACTAAAAAATGCGGAAAATACACCTAGAACCTGAAAGTCAATGTACCAAAACATCTAAAGTTCAAAGAGTCTAAACAAGAAGGGTTACATTCCCAAACTAATGAACTAATAACTAGCTAGAAAATTTACGTCCGAAATGTGGACGTAGACAGAAAGATAACTCATAGCAGCCTGGAAAAACTGGCTCACCCTTGAATTTGAACGATGATCACTGATCTTCTAAGCGAGGTTTGTCAATAACCACCTGAAGATGCCCTGTACTCAACAAAGAAAGAGCAAGTGTAGTATCAGTACACAACCAGAGTATACTGGTAGGATCACACAACTATTCCACTCAGTGTAACATACATAAGTCAATACAACAATATAATCACATCCATATATCGACCATATACAATATTAACAACATTCAAGAACAATGGAGCATTTCACAAACTCAATTACACAGTTATGTCAAGTCAATGGTCCTCTCATGGAACCCAACCTAAACTATTAGCATACCGGAATGTGGTACCCGATCCAATGATTATACCGGAACGTGGCAATTGATCTTATAATTATGCTGGAACGTGGCAACCGATCCAAGTTAGTATGTCAGAACGCAACACCCGATCCATTCAACAAGCCTCAATCACAATCACAAGTACATTCTCATAATCATACAATCAAGTCATGATTCATCGCATTCATCAATCATATATCCTCATTTACAACAAGTGCGATCAATAATGCAACATTTGCATACATACATGTATCTTAATGAAGCAAGACAAACATACATCACACAATCATAGAATCATAACCATCACCTACCTCGAAACCCTAAGAACTTGATTCTTCCCTTTCCGGATTCGTTTCGCTTGTTCTTGGTCTACAAACAATCAATATAACACGGGAATCAATAAACAATTACTAATTACCCGAATTATTAACAATTCTATCAACCCTAGATCATACCCATGATCCCATTATACAAATTAGGGCTTTTACCACCATAATTGTTAGATCAATACTCTCCCCCCTTGATAACTACCCATTAAATTACGTTCTACGGATCAAAAAATGGATTCGGGGAGTTAAAATCTTACATTTGGCCTTAAAAATGGTGAAAAACTGTCAAGAATCGCATGGGGTTCGTTCCTTAGCTCTCAAGTTCAAAAATTGCAAAATAAAATGTTTTTGGGGTTTATTTACGACTTTAAGTCGCATCTGCCCCGCCACGACGGCACTAACCCGCTACAGCGGCCTCGCCCTGGCGGCAGAAATCACCGCCAAAGCGGCTTGCATGAAACAGTGAGCAAAATAATAATTCCTAAACCCCCATTTCACAACATACCTTCAACCAACGACACTCAGAAACTACCCTTTTATACGCCAATGTCAGTTTCGGAAGTTCTACTCACCCGAATTCAATTCCGTAAAGTCGTACGGATTCCTTAATGTGTTAGCTATCTACTCATGTAATCAAAATCACATTTAAACACCCAACTACTACCAGATTTTCCTAGACCTTACTGACTCTGATTTCGTCCAAATCTGGATTAGGTTGGAAAATCCCAAGTTACTACGAAAAAGTTTTTCGGCCCAAAATCTTTCCCCGTTGGCTTTTCTATAACGACGGAAACCGGTCATTACATTAATAGTAGTAAAAAAAAAGGTAGGTGAAGTTTTGGTAAAAATGGTGACATTGAAAGTGAGAAGCTTTAATGGAGATGACAGTGAATTTATGAAGAAGAAAGAAGAAAGAAAGAAAAAAAATAATAAGAAAAAAAGTTAAAATAATAAGAAAATATATTGTATAATAAAATACTTGTAAAAATAAAATTGTATTAGTTATTTTGGGTTGCTCAGTCTCTTTGAGAGAGTGCACACACTCTTTATGTACGGTGGACAAAAAGTGATGTAATAATATCAGTTCAAGATTGTTTAGTCGGGTAATATGACACTCGCATAGTTAAGGTGTCTTTTTAAAAATTTGGGACAAGTTCGGTTGTCACTTTATGTCCTTTCTCTTAATTTAATAAATGTGAAACTTGAATTAGAGTGACAACAAATCCACTATTTATGAAAAAAAAGATATATAAATAGATAATAGTAATTTCAACAATAAAACATATAATTTTATTAGTAATTATCGAAATCCGACAATAACAACAATAATATAGTCATAGTGGTAAAATAATAATGAAAAATGAATTTTTTTGATACATTTTAGAAGCTCGAAAAGACGAAAACAATGAATTAAAATAAAGAAGGGTCAAAATTGCCAATCCACAATGGCCTACAGTATCATTAGGTCCATTCGAACTTAATTTTGACTAGCCAGATGACCAAGAAATTTGATCTCCTTTTGAGAAAACGCACACTTCTCCATTTTTACATAGAGTGTGTATCCCCTCAAATGAGACAACACCACACTTAAGTGTTTCACATAATCATCAAGTGTTGAACTATAAATGTAATGGCACAACCCGCTAGTGATATTGTCTGCTTTGTGCCTAGGCCCGCACAAATTTAAAATGTGTCACTAGTTGGTAAGACCTGCTTAATTATATATCAAATATCTCTCCTGTGTTTTACCGATGTTGGATTTCTTATCTTAAGCTAGTGTGTCACATACACCCCTTCTATGGACTCAACGTCCTAGCTGAGGTTTGCCCCACCGAATGGGATTTGCTTAGACTCAGCACTGAGGTTTGCCCGGCCTTATCGGGATTTGCCTAAACTCAATTGAACTCTGACCCACATCAACAAGGCTGCCACATGAGTGACTCTGATACCATTTGTAATGGTCCAACCTGCTGGTGATATTGTCTGCTTTTGGCCTAGGCCCGCACAGATTTAAAATGCGTCACTAGTTGATAAGGCCTGCTTACTTATATATCCAACATCTCTCTTGTGTTTTGGTGTGAGATTTCTTATCTTAAGTTGAGTGTCACAATAAATGACAATATCGTCTAAGAATACTACCATAAAGTCAACAATATTGTCTAAGAATACTACCATAAAGTCATCAAGATACTCAAACAATATGTCATTCATTAAGTTACAAAAGGTAGTCGGGGAATTGGTAAGCACAAACGGCATTACAAGGAACCTAGACGATCTATATTTAGTTACACATGTTGTCTTAGGCTCATCGACCTCTGCTATCCTAACCTGTCAATAGCGTGCCCTAAGATCTAACTTAGTAAACTAGCATACCTTCCTCATCCTATCCATCATATCCAGCACCAAGGGAATCAAATATTTGTCCTTCCCTATCGCCTTGTTCAAATCCCTGTAGTCCACACACTTCCTCAGCATCCCGTGCTGCTTCTTTTGGAACAAAACAAGTGCACCATATGGAGCCTTAGAAGGATGAATCAGACCATGATCTAGCAACTTGTTCAACTATTTACGCAACTCAGCCAACTCCTTAGGAGTAATATGATAAGGAGCCTACGCAGAAGCAATTGAACCTGGAAGCAACTCAATCTTATGATCAATGTCCCTCCTCGGCGGCATTTTCATAGGCACCTCCGGTGGCATCAAATCAAGGAACTGTTTAAGCACTTTTGCCACACAATCAGGCACTTCAACTTTGACATCAGATTTTATCATGACCAAGGCAACAAGAAAGGTTGTTTCTCCCTTCCCCAAGCCTTTGTCAACAACAATAGCAGACAACATAGCACCCCTGCACTTTGCAATTTTCCCCGCTTCTCCGTATGGATGAACAACTTTCATGAAACTTGGATTGCCTTCATTCATGATCATCATTCCATCAAGGTGAGGCCAAGGAATAAATATAACCTTCCTTAAAGAAGTCAATCCCAAGTATGATCTCAAAATCTCCAAGTGGAATCACCATTAAGTTGTGTTTTCCCATCCAATAAATCACCATTAATTCATTATATATCGATTTCTCTCTCTTTTTTCCCCTCCTCACTGAGTTGTATGTTCGTGAGAGCAATTTGATATTTCACTATCGATCTGTAATGTACTTTGTCCTTTGATCTATTGTCAAAACAACATTGTATTTCTTTTATGAAAAATCTCAAGTAGGCTTTTCCCTATCTGTTGCAAAATGGATACACATTGAGTGTCCAAAAAACAAGCATGAGGTGAAATACCACAAAGAGAAGTGTATCCAATAAAACTGTTATTTGGTAACTTTCTTAAATAAAAAGTTTCTATTTTCAGATTATTTTAACAAAAAACCTCTATACAAAGGAATAAAGATCATGTCTTATCTTATTTGTAAATTCAAATGCAATTGGATGGAACACTATCTATAGAATACAAATATGAATGAACAAATAAGTTGAAGATTTGAGTTAGTTTGTTCCACCCGCTGGCTAATTTGCTGTGTGGAGTCAAGGGGGTCAGTCACTTGTTATCTAGGCACAGAAATTGGTGTCCGGGGACTCGGTAGTCCCATATGTGCAATTCTAGGTGATAGCCTAATGTTTGGGCTTGGCCTTGGTGAGGGGATTGGACCAGAGAAGTTGAAGCCTCCATTGACCACCCGAGGCGACAAATTAACTTGTTCAAGTGCTCGGAATTGTAGTTCTGTAGGGTAATCCCTAACGCAGCCAATACGAGGTCCAGTTCCACTTGTCCATTTGCTAGACAAATGTTTGGAGAAGCTAAATGCTTGTGCTTTCTTATTGATGATGATATCCTCTGGTTTCTTGGATTTCGATGTGCTTCTTTCTTCAGATTCTTCAACAATTGAAAGATCAACAGATGGTTGGCTGTTTGACGCCTCTGATAGATTGTCGTCATCAACTGCACATCTCTGTATAAGAAAATAAATCATGTATATGACAGTTAGCAATGTTGTTGAACATAACACCATATATATAGTACGTCAACTATTTCAACATTTATGTACCTTAACATTTGTAAGATCAACTTTGTGCTCTTCAAGAAAGTTAATGAACTCCTTGAAGTTCTCTTCAGTTGGGTGATAATGACCACTGTATGGCCAAATAGCCTGCAGAAGACAACATATACATAGACAAGATAAGTATATTTATCTTCGCTATGGATCTGTTTGTTGTGTATATGGATATTGTTGGATAGTTAGTTAATTACCTCCAGAATTCCAGAATGAGCAACTAGTCTTCCAGCAGCTGTGATAGCACCACCTGATAGAAAACTCGAATGTTGAAATGTGCCCTTTTGCTTCTTTCCTACATACAATGTTCTTGTTGTGCTAAGAACAAATATCGACTTTGAACCCTCTACTGACTGAACTAATACACCACTTTGTTTATATACAAGCTTCCCATTCTCAATGACTACTTCATATGATTCGCGCTCCTTCTGAAATTGTAAAGCATAAGCAATTAAGTCAAAAAGAAGTTCAAACACATCTAATGATCCATAGACAAAGTATACATCCGGTTAATTAAGTTGCATAAGAACTTACTGGTCCGAGATACTTGATGCATTGATGGTGCAATTTTGTCCTTGGACATTTCTCGAGGTTTATTTCTTTCCCATCTCCAACGTCCAACCTTAATCGCAAGAAAAAAAGAAGGGAACACTGATCAGATTGGAGAAAATTTCTCATGGAACACTACAAATTCAACTTTCTCAAAAATTTAGTATGTTATATTCGCGATGAAGTACTCACCAGTAGAAGAAAGGCTGAGAGCTTTCGCTCAAAAACCACAAATCATAATAAAAGTGCAAGTTATGGCCATATCGGTGTCGTGGATCAATCTACACAGAAACAAAACGAAGAGTCAATTGCTAGATCATACGAAAACTTAACTTAGCTAATATGAAAGAAAAATCACTTATTTTCCCAACTTACAGCTTCTAGCCAATGCTGCAGAGCCAATTTTTGAGCCTTTTCATCCTTGGACAATCCTTTTCCAACCTTAGCAGCTCTTGTACGTGCTCTAGCCCATCGAGAAACAGCAGTTTCCGGCTTTTCAACGTTGAAAAATGAAACAGAACTTCTCTTCAAAGCTGCAAAATCTAATGCCTTCCACCTACATACATATACGACTTCTTCAATAAACATAAAATTGAAGAGAAAACATGTACACAAACACAAAGATTGAAATGGAACAGGATTATTATAACACGAACCATAATTCTTCTACAACAACAGCACAATCAGCTAGATTTCTTCTAGTCCTGTAACTCTTGTATACTTTTTGAAGCTTAACAGCTGCAGCATCGAGTTCGCAAACAGGTCGTGGTGAAAATATGATAGCAGGTTCAGGAAGGGCGACAACAGAATCTTGAACTTGAACCAGATTTTTGAATGACAGTGTTGTCTGTAGCATAAGTTTTAGAGGCTCGCAATTTGTTACATTTATCGAATTCTTCTTCTTCGTCGTGATGGTTTCTGACTCTCTTCCTTTAAAACTGTTTGTTCTTATCACTGTCATCTTTCAGTTTACCCCCAACTATTCTTTACAATATAAGATTAACACAAGAACAAAGGAAAACTTTGAAACTTTTTTTATTTATTGTCTTTAAAAATCTTTAAGTTTTTTTCACAAAGATATCTCTTGACTATACAATCTTGGTAGTTATATATATGAGAAGATTCAAGCGTGGATTTGTGGAAAATATAATTAAAATTAGCAAGTGGACCAGGGAACTGTACTGTAACTGGTCTTTTTTTGTTTTTCCTTTTGTGGTCGTCTCAGTTTGAATTGACTTATTTTTATAATTTTAACTTAAAATTAAGCGTTTATAAGCACTTTTAAATGTAGTAAAAAATTTCAAAAGTATTTAATATAATTATTTTAATTTAAAAATATTTAAAATTAGTCAATTCAAACAGGTATCAACTGGTTTTTAAATCTACCGTACAGCGTACTGTGAACAGGAAATTGGAAAAGATATAAGAAAACAATTTTTTAAACTTTGTAACCCACGAGTTGTTTGATCAATTCAAAGTTGTGAAATTTCACTTTTTCTAACCCAAAAAATGAGACAATTTTAAGACTTTTTTGGAAAAATTAGGTGGTCAAAGAAAGTAAGCTCTAGGAGGTTTCTTGCATGTAACCCAGCCACAAGGACTCTTGTTTTCCCCCCAGAAAGAAAGAAAAGAAATTTTTTAATTTTCTAGTGAAAAAATTCTTTTCAAATTCTTGGACTTTACATTGAAGGTAAAATCTCAACCGTCATCAATAATGATTGTGATAAAGAGATAAATATTTTTTCATTTTTAATCAAAGATATCGGATTCAAATCCCCCTTGATATTGAGTTGCCTTTATTAGGAAGTGTTTAACCCTCCAATATAGGAGTCATCGGCACAAATTTAAATTTAATCAGACTCCAATATGAATACCATCGTAATAGTCAACTACTTGTCGAGAAGGGTCATGTAACGCGCCATAAATAACTAAACTCTGACGTGTCGACGTGTTGTTTTGGTTTATCTCCATCTGTTTTCCTCATCTTCTAATGTTGAACAACCCCTGGCCTTAACTATGTTTTTTATATATAAACTATATAGTATATTATTAATCAATTTATTTTCTAATAATAGTTGATTGAATCTACTAATTTAAAATGTGCAATTGGCTTGAGTAAAAAATCTATTTTAGATAAAAATGAATTAGGATATTATTAGTACGGCATGGAACAATTCCAAAAAAGATTTGTTCTAAACTGAAAAATGTGAACATGATTATTCAGATTCATATTTGGTAAACCTTTTTCAGTCTTTCTATTTTTACGTGTGTTCTCACTAGCTCAAGTACTATCATATTGTATTTTATGCACGAAAATGTTTTAGCACGTGAAACAAGAAGTTTCAAACACCTTGAATTCTGTAATTATATCATACAGGCAATATACAAGACTGAATAGCAAAATTCCTAATTTTGTTTTATTTATTTATATTTGTAAGGTCCGTTTGATCATATGAGATAAAATTGTGATTTGAAATTATGAAATGAAATTGAACTTTGTATGGACATACAAATTGAATTTTTAAGTTGTATTGTTTGATCATAAACAAAAACAAATCTTACAAGTTGTGAAAACTATTAAAATCACCTCAATTTTTTTTAGACAACTTTACCAAATAAACAAAAGTTCATAACAAAAGTATAATCAACTATCACTAAGTTATTCTAAGAAAAATAAAATATTTATTGATCGAACTTTAATTTAGTTCAATAAAAATGTAAAATTGAACATGAGTTATAGTAATCTATCAATTCTCTAATAAAATTGAACATGGTCAATGTCATTAGTAAATAGTAAATATATCTTGATGTTCATATTCCATTAATAATTATCAATCCTTTAATATTCTTGCAAAAGAATATGCAAATATAAAATGATGGATTTTATTTTTACAAAATATAAATTTGTGGGATAATTTTTACGCTTATTGCTAGAGTCTATGTCGTTGGGATAAGGGTCATTATATTTGATCTCCTTATATGATTTTATACAATTTTCTTTTGATAAACTAATTTTTGAAGTCGATTAATTTTTTATTATGTAAATAAAGCATGATTCATCCTAAATTATCATTTTCAATGTGGGCTCTATCTGATATCTTTGCTGCTTATGAGATAGTTGTCTTAAATATGACTTCGATAACTTTCTGATGTTAGGTCATCATATTAAACTGTTCACACTCGAAATGTCTTTGCATGAGTATGAAGAGTCCCATATCTTCGTTGTTTATAGGATAATATAATTTAAGTATAATTTACATAAATTTCATTAGTGATAAGAGCTAATTACATTATATTATTTCTCCTTTTTTTTTAATTATCAAAATCCCTTAAAATTGATGGATTTCGAATACATTACTAGACTTCTGGATACATCCCTTAAAATTTAATGAATTTCAGATACATCACTGACTTCTGGACATCACTGAACATCCAGATACATTGGTGAGCGATGTATCCAATAGAGGAGATATGTACCAGAGAGGGGATAGGACATCTGAATACATCACTGAATTTCCGTATACATCAGCAAACATCCAGATACATAAGTGAAGAATGTATCAGAGAGGGGAGGGATGTATTCGAGAGGAGGATAGGAATGTATCATCGAGAGGGAATTTTTAATTTTTTTTAAATGATAGATAATTTTAAATATTAAATAAATATGTATTAAGTAATTTTTCCATCATTTAAAGCATCTTCATCTCTTAAGCTAATTTTCTAAGTTTCAGTATACACGAACATATATTATAAGTTGGAGCACCTAGTAGTATTAATAATGGTCAAAATCAAAAGAGATTGGTCATGAGTCAATGCAAAATTATGACCATTTTGGATTCCTAAGATATTTAAAAGAGGACTGACCATACCCTGTTAGGCAGTAGGAGTTATGTTAGGGCTGCCAGCCGTATTTTGAGGTTTTGGGAGAGTAGATGAGACGTTAAGCATCGTTGATTAGTTTAGTCAACCTGCTACGCATCCCAATGAATAAATTAAATATATAGAAATATTTTGGGAAACTTACATAAATTTTATTACTTAGAGATACTTTAATTTGTAATATTATGTATTTATTATATTTTGATGCGTCTATATACGTGAGGTTAAAATTAGGTATATTTTGTTCTCAATACACTGTAACCAAGATAATTCACATGCTTCTGGAACACATAACAAATCTCGTTTGCCTCCTCCCATCGCGCTCAATACCCTCCAATGTATCTGAGGATCGACTGGAATATATGATTATCTTGTTCGTCTCCCTTCCCATCTCGTTCCCTTTTTTCTCTATTCTAGTGTATCTAGTAATAAATATGTATTTATCTAGGTGTACTTTTTTTTAATATGCAATAGAAAACTCTTAATTGGTGATAAAAATGTGATAAGTGATAAAATATGTAATATTTTAAAAGTATAAATCATAATAGTGTATGTATAGTAGAGTATATTCTAACGGACTCAAGTTTTAGACCGTACATAATTTGCCCATTTTATATAATCTTTAGATATACTTTTTCACTCATTAAGAAGTTATTAAGAAACATATTGTTAACTCCGTTTCTCTTATTTTCTGTGAATTCTAATTTGTTTTTTTAGACAGGTGGCGAATTATGCTCCTTTTTTATTTTAAATTTAAATTGGATGGGATTAGAAGAAGACCATCTCAAAATTTTCATTGTTGAGATTTTTTAGTACATTTCTTTAAAGTTGAATCTAAACTTTTTAAATCATGTTGATTGTTAGTCGATAAATTTGAATCAATTATTGGATTTGAAGTTCAAATTGTGAGGTAGGCATCTTTGAATCTCGAAACTCAAGAGATGTCATATAAATTAGAATACAAAATGAGTATATATTTATATTTCGCGTAAAAAGACTTAATTTGTGTTTGACCTATTGGAACTGCATGCATTGCATTCTGCTTTGTAGAACAACACAGGGGCGACTCTTTGCTTACAAAAAATGGGTAAATTGTGCATTATAGCAAATTAATAATTCAAAATAAATGATATAGACAGTTTCATTTAATTTCAATTCGGAGCAAACTTTTTGCCATTCACCTCTCTCCCCTCTTTCTGGAATCTCGCTCGCCACTCTCCTCTTTTTCAGTTAGCTGATCTCTCTTGCCTCTCTCACTTTATACAAACACAAATGTATAATTTATGTTTATGTTTGTGTTTGTATAAAGTGAGAGACACTGTATATACAAATATATATCTCTCCATCCTATACACTTATGATTATACAAATACAAATCTTCCCCTGTCCAATTTTCTTTTGACTTTCTTTTTCTCACTTTATACAAACAAAAATTATACAAAATACAATGTATAATTTGTGTTTGTATAAAGCGAGAGAGATTTGATATACAAATACAAATGTTTTAACTTGATTCAATTGTATACGAATTCAAATTTTATGCAGTTATACAAACATATCATTGATACGTATATAGTAGTTACATATATACAATTATATAACTGATATACATATACAATTCACCTCTCTCCACTCTCTGCCCTCTCTCGCTCGCCACTCTAGCCTAAAACAGAAAACATATACATATACAAACGCAATTTTCATAGACACATACAAATTAGAGCCCAATTTATACAAATCGCCACGATTTATACAAATCAGATGCTCCATAGCTAGCATAATTTGGCTATGGAGCGCAAATAGCAAAATTACAATTATTGAGCGATAATATGATTTTTATTTTTGCTATTCCTAAAATTTACTCTACAGAAATTGAGGCATATGTCTTAGGCCTCCAATTTTTGGGCCTCAATTATTTATTAAGAATAAATTTTGTGTTATTAATTATTTATAATAAAAAGAATCTCTTTTTAAAAAAATAATTCTATTATTTTATTCTCTTTAACTTCACTCAAACAGAAGAAATCAATTCTTTTCAATTTTCGCTAGCACTCATATTATTTATCTTCTTGCATTCTCTTTCATCAAATCTTTGATAATTTAGAGTATTAATGTTCCGTAAACAATATGAGTAAGTAGTAAAAAATTATTGAACAAAGGGAAATTGCAAATTCTTTTCTTATTTCTTCTTAAATTTTTAAGCATTACAATAAACATACTAAAGTAGGTATACCAAGTTATCGACTTCTTGAATCAAATTTTATGGTTCTAACTCTTATCTTTATTTAAAGTTTGTCAACTTATTTACTTATAGAATTATGTTAACAATTCATATAATGATTGCCTCAGTAAAATGATGTTTTCCAATGTTTAATTGATGAAATCTTACCTAAAACTAATAATTAAATTTTTTTTTTTTGAAGAAACGGAAAAGGGTTAAATATACCCCTGTACTATTGGAAATAGTTTAAATATACCCTTTGTTATACTTTCAGGCTAAATATACCCTTCATGTTATACTTTTGGCACATATTTACCCTTATAACTAACAGAGGGACACGTGGACGGGTAAGATTAAAAGAACTCATCCAATTTAAGTCATACCTGATTATAAGTTAACCCGCCCCACCAAATCAATTTTCCCCAACCCAATTAATATTACCCAACCCAATTTAAACTTCAAACATAAAAAATCTAATGAAGGTGTTATATTTTGTTTATGATTTGAAAAAGAGTGTCCAGGTTTATGTTTAGATGAGTTTGGGTCTTCTAACTTGGGTTCTGCTAATATGTTACCTCTACAAGTTAGAAAAATAAATTTTAAATAAATACATATGACATTTGTTTAGACTTTAGGCTTCTAATTAAAATTTCACTTTAGACCTCTAATTATGTTGAGCCGCCTCTGTCCCCGACCTCCAAACTCCTCAACTGCTTTCTACAAACAACAGTTTGTTCCTTCTTAGCAGCCTAAGTTGTTAGAGTAGTTTTATTACTAATACTTGTTTATTTACCAAGACCAATAATTAGAAAAATTGATCATATCTTATGAAGACCTGAAATAGACGGATTACCAACTGCAGCCTACCATCATTTGACTTCTTATTAGTTATTATTACTATATTATATGTGTTTTTATATTATTCTTGTCAATTAATTGAATCCAAGACCAGTTGACCATTAACTTCTAATTTCTATATTATTGCCTTCCACGAACCCCGATAGAATCTTTAGGAACTCACCAATGAATGAAACATTTTATAATTATAAACAAATTAAATTGCAAAGTGAATGGTATTAGGTATACACGGATCTATTGACTTTAATACAAATTCATCAGTAGGGATTGACATCGAATTAGGACGCACATTCAATTAGTTCAAAATGTAATTGACATCGAATTAAAGAGCACATTCAATTAGTCCAATCCATTTTGGACTAACTTGATTCAATTTACAAGAATTTTGTTTCATAAGTAATATACGGTCATCAAATAAAATTTTGTTTTATATAATTCGATCTAATTTTTAGTCAAATACTATTGAACAAAATGAGAAACATAAAAAAAAAAAAAAAAATATTTTGAATATGCTATTAAACCTCTTTCAATCAAACATAATATACTTAAAGCATGGTAACTAGCTAATTGTAATTTATGATGAGTTCTATAATAAATGAAAGCCAAAACAGGTTTTAAAAGGGACGTTTGCCCTTCCATCAATAATATATACAAGTAAAGAAAAAAATATTTGAGGATAACAATTCTTTAGTGCACCGAAGAACAAAACTTTATGAATTAGATTTTGGGAAAATTTCATAAATAGCTAAAATAGGAAACATAATAGGATTCCTTAACTATAATGATCCGGTGGGTCATTTTTGGAAATTTTCATAAAATAACCATTTTGCCTCTCTCGATATTGACCCCGAGTTATTTCTGTTTGAGTTGTGAAAGTCGGGTTCGAACATTGAGTAAAAAGTTGTGAATTTTTGTTCGTTTTGAGTTTGAAAGACTAAAGTTGTTAAAAAGTGGGTTTTCAGTGTTTTTTGGAGTTTCGAGTGTCGGAATGAAATTTCATCGATTTCAGCAATCCTGGAATGTGGAAATCGGTCTATGAGAGTTGTCGGTTTTAGATTCGGAGTCTTTTTGAGGATTTGAGGTCCTAAGTTGAAAATTTGTGAAATTTTAGCATTTGGATTGACTTTGATCAACATTGGGGGTTCGGATGCTCGGATTGGAATTTCGAAAGTTCTGTTGGATTCAGGGGATGATTGTAGGCCTAAGTGAGGTCTTGGTTGATTTTTCAGAGGTCCCAAGCTTGTTTTGGTCTTTTTAGGCGTTATGTTAGTTTCTTGTGACTTTCACGGATGTCAGGTAAAGGAGACCTCAAATTCGTAATTTGGCGGTTTCATTGTGTCCGGAATGTTGAGTTTAGTCAATTTGCATATATGGTTTGAGTGTACAGATTCCGTATGAATCTCAAGGGTCTATTTGATGATTTGTCTTTTATTGTGTTTTACTGGTGTCTGCAGGCTTCGCTTTTGCGAAGACTTGTTCACATAAGCGAACTTCGCAAAAGCAAAGGAGCCTTCGCTTTTGTGATAGGTGCCACTTTTGCAGGGTACGCAAAAGCGAACTTATGGTTCTCTTTAGTGATGTTCACTTAAGCGAACCTGAGTTCGCTTTTGCGACATCTGAGAGAGGTTTTAAGCAAAAAATTTGGGGTTTAAGTCCTATTTTCCTTTTTTGACCTTTGTAAAACCCTTGGAGGTAGGGGTGTACAAAACTGAATCGAAAACTGAACCAAACCGCAAACCGAGAAAAAAACTCGACTAGTGGTTGGTTTGACTTGATTTGGTATTGAAAAAAAAAATCGACTGTATTTGGGTTGGTTTGGTTTTAACTAAAAAAAATCAACCTGAGACCAAACCAACCTGAAATTATATATATAATTTTAAAATTTTATTTTATACATAAAAATATTTACTTTGATATAATTTTTAAATATTTCTTATACTTTTTCATAGTTTTTATCTTTTAATATATTATTTCAAGTTTGAAACTTAGAATTCTGAATGGTTCAATAAAGATTATAGTCCACATATGTTTGTAATTATAATAAAGCTTAAATCAAAATCAATTTTTTTTCCCGAAATATTGCAATTTATTCATCTTCCATCAAAAAGTACATGTTGATCTGTAGGAGGTTACAATCAGTGAATTACTCCTCCCTAGCATGAAGGATACCAAGATCCTGTATGAGATGAAATAAATACAAAAGACAGTTTAGACAATGGCTTTCTAAGTACAAAGCCTGCGTGCAAAAAGTTACAAGTCTAAACATCCCAAGGTCCATCATGGAGGATCCCAGATTAAATCTTGCTTCTTCTTTTGCCTGGTTCTGAAACTAGTCACTCCCCATCTGTCCATGGTCATGAGTCCCTTCACTTTAGCAGGGAGTTCTTCAAAATATTCGTAGAGTATGTTGCCAGGGCTCGAAAAGCTCGTGGAGGCTAGTGCATCAGCTGCCTGATTCGCCTCCCTGTAACAGTGGTTTAAGATGAAACCCGTAGTTTCCATGTGATTTTTCAGCTCATTTACTTCTTCCAGTATTCTCCAAGGGGTGACACTCGAGTTGTTCACACAATCCACCAGCAACCTAGAATCGCTCTCTGCTAAAATGAATTCATGTCCACTACTTATGCACCATTGAACTCCATACAACAAGGCTTTTGCCTCTGCCCAGTTGCTAGTTCCTTGGCCAAGGTTCAAAGAGTAGGCAAAAACTAGTGAGCCTGAGTGATCTCTGATCACTCCCCCACCTCCACAATAACCATCCTTGCAGCTACCATCCGAGTTAATTTTCACAAAGCTGATGGATGGCTTCAACCACTTAACTTGAATGAAGTTTGTGGCGTTGATCTACTTTTCATCAGACAGACAATGGAATCCCAATTTGGATCTACATTAATCAACTTGAACTGGTTTTTCAAAAGCCCAGCAAGAGTGCTAGAAATATTGTTGATGGTTTTCCTTGTATTGTAGAACTCTTTACCATATTTAGCATCACATCTAGTCTTCCAGAGTTCCCATATAGTTATGGCTGGTAGGCATTTCTTGATCATATCAAGGACTGGATTTTTAGTTTTCCATGTTCACCAATATTTGATCAAGAGTCTAAATGGGACGTTAACACATGGAATGCCCACAGGACCACATAAGGTTGACCAAATCCTTTTAGCAAAATCTCCAGAGCAGCTGAACTGTTCAATGTCCTCTTCTTGAGGTATTCTGCAACAACAGCATATCGAGGCAATAGATATTCCCATTTTTGAGAGTCTAGAGTTCATAGGGATTTTATCTCTTAGAACTCTCCACAACATGAAGTTCATCTTGAGGGGAACTTTTTTATGCCAATTTTTCTCATCCAACCAGTTCCCAATCTTCTTCTGCCTCAGCATCTGCCAGGCTGAGGACACTGTGAATTTTCCATTTTGTTCCGGAGTCCATATAGGTCTGTCATCTAGTGCCAGATTCAAGTTTATCTGCATATCATGAATGTGATCTATCACTATGGAAGGTAGGAAGATGTCCCACCCCCTCCAATGCCACTGGCCATTGATGTAAAGCTCTGACAGTTTTTGTTCTCTTGGCTTTCTGTCTTTATGGAAAAATTGCCAAAGAGCTCCAAATCCTGTCCAGTTGTCTTGCCAAATTGATACATTTCCTCTACCTATCTTCCAGAGAATGTGTTGATCCACAGTACTTTTGATTTTGTACATGGCATTCCAGGAGTGAGAATTTCCTGAGTACCATCTCTTAATAACAGGGTGGATTCTTAAACAATATTTGGCCATCAGAAACTCTTTCCACAGTGAATTTGTAGTCCTCAGTGACCACCATTGTTTCACAGTGAAAGCCTTGCAGTTATCTTGAAGTCTTCTAAAGGAGGCACCACCTTCATCCCAAGGATAGCACATGGATTCCCAAGATGCCCAGTGCATTTTTGTTTTCTCACTGCTTCCACCCCATAGGAATCTGTTAAGCATTTTTTCCATTTGATTGAGAACCCCAATAGGTGGATGGATTGCTGCAAATGAGTGAACTGAAAGTGACATTAGGACATGTTTAATAAGAACAACTCTTCCTCCTATTGAGAGGAATTTGTTTTGCCAGCCCCCAATTTTGTGAAGAATTTTGCTCATCATCTCTGAGAACAAAGCATAATCTTTCCTTCCTTCATACAAAGGGCAACCCAGGTATTTGATTGGTAGACTTCTGTAAGTCATTCCAGTTATTTCTTGAACTCTTTGTCTAGCTTGCTCATTTTCTTTGCTGGAAAGTGAGACACTGGACTTTGATTTGTTGATCTTCTGTCCAGATACTCTTTCATAGTTGTTGAGTGTCTCCATCAGCAGATCCAGAGATCTCCTACAACCACTGGAAAATAAAATGACATCATTAGCAAATGCTAAGTGGTTAATCCTAGGCCCCTTTTTGTTCATGCTAAAGCTAGAGAAATCAGTATTGTTGTTCAATTCGTTGAGTTTTAAGGAGAGATATTCAGCACTAATCAC
Organism: Solanum tuberosum; assembly: GCF_000226075.1. Classification (NCBI taxonomy): domain Eukaryota; kingdom Viridiplantae; phylum Streptophyta; class Magnoliopsida; order Solanales; family Solanaceae; genus Solanum; species Solanum tuberosum. The sequence continues at coordinate 663,236 of NW_006239175.1, read as the reverse complement.
AAACAAAGCTGGAGAAATAGGATCTCCCTGCCTTAAGCCCCTCTTGGATTGGAAAAAATCATGTCTATTGCCATTAACAATTAAAGAGTACCAATTACTAGAGATGTGCCTAAAGACCATGTCAATCCATATTTCACAAAAGCCCATTTTTCTCATAAGGATACAAAGAAAAGGCCAAGAAACTCTATCAAAAGCTTTCGTCATGTCAAGCTTAAGCACAACATTTCCTCCCACATTTAGAGAGTCTAGGTCCTGGATGATCTCTTGAGCAAGGAGAATATTTTCAGTAATAGATCTACCTTTAATGAAATCACTTTGGTTCTTACTGATCAGGGATGTGAGAATCTTGTTGAGTCTAGAGTTAAGCACTTTAGAGAGGATTTTACTGATTACATTGCAAAGACTAATAGGTCTCATGTCAGAGAATGTTGAGGGTGATCAACTTTAGGAATCATGACAATATTAGTATGGGTAAGCCATTTAGGGAGATTAGCACCACAAAAGAAAGATTGTAAAGCCTTAGTAACCTCGGGGGCTACCACTCCCAACAGGTTTGAAAAAGCTTAGCTGTGAATCCATCATGCCTAGGGGCACTATCAGAATCCATGGTCATGAGGTTATTTCTGATCTCCTCTTCAGTTGGAAGCTCAATCAGGTCTCTGTTGATCTCATTGGTGATAGTTGTGTTGATACACTCTAGGTCTTGGAAGTCATTATACTCAGGAATATGGCTGAATATTCCTTTAAAGTATTTAACCCCTGCCTCTGCAACCTTTTCATTACCTTCCACCCATTCATGGTCTTCATCCATGATCTTATTAATTCCAATTCTCCTTCTTTTGTCTGTGATGGTTTTATGGAAGTATGAAGTGTTGGTGTCTCCGTCCACTAGCCACCTCACTCTGGATTTCTGCCTTAGGATGTTGGCCTGAGTTTTCAAGTAGAACACATACTCAACCTTTTTCTTACTGAGACTTGCTCTTATGGATGGAGAGTTGTTGTTCTGGAGAGCAAGTTCAAGATTGTTGATCTCTTGCTCCAACCTCTTAGGGACTTCGAAAATGTCTCCATAGGTGTCTTTAGACCAAGTACTTAAAAGGCTGCCAGTCCTTTTAAGCTTTTGGTGTAGTATCCACATTGGGTTCCCTTGGCATTCAAAGCTCCATATCTTTCCCATGACTTCCAAGAATTGAGGGTGGTCTGTCCAAGCATTAAGGAACTTGAAATATTTGGTAAACACCTTTTCTGTATTAGTGAACTGGATTAGAAGAGGGGCATGATCGGAACCTGATATAGCCAGATGAGTGACAGTGGTTCTATTGAATAAAACAAACCATTCAGAGTTGTATAACATTCTGTCAAGTCTCTTCCATATTGTGTCTGGAGCACCTCTGTTGTTGCACCAGGTGTAAATATTTCCTACAAAACCTGCATCTTGAACCCCTGTGTCTTCCATGAAATTAAGGAAGTCAAAGCTCTTCTCCAGCCTATAAGGAGTTCCGCCGAGCTTTTCCTCCACTTTGGCAATAACATTGAAGTCCCCCATTATACTCCATGGGCCTTGTATGTTGTTAGAGACAGATACTAGGTCCTCCCAAAGTGTTCTTCTCAGAAATGTCCTGCATTTAGCATAAACTAGAGTCAAGTGAAACTTAGCTTCTGAGTTAACATGATTAGCATAATAGGTGACATGTTGAGTGGTGTCATGAAGGATATTAATATTGAAATCATTTGTCCAGAAAAACCAAATTTTATTATTGACATTAGCATAGGAGCCTTGCATGTCTAGCATTCTCATATAATGAGTTATATGATCAGCATTGACAAAGGGTTCTTGGAGGCTAATGAGGGAGATGTTATTTTGATTTTTGATTATTTTGAGCCTATCGAATGCGCTTAGAGTTTTGACACTCCTAATATTCCAAGATAATGTGTTAATCATTGGGAACTATTAAGAGTGGAACTATGCATATGCATTTGTTTTTTGTTAACTACATCCACCATGTAACAGTCCTTATCAATTAAGGTTGTTCCTTTGGTGATTAGTTTAATAGGGACAGTAACAAGATTAGAGTCAATTGAACTGCTAGTATTTGAGATAGGAAGTTCTCCCTGAGTTTCTCCAATGAGATTTTCGGGGTCTTTCTCCATCTAATTGTCTTGAATGTCATGGAAGTGGTCCTCTTCCATTTCCTCCTCTGAAGCTGACTCATAGTGGTTATAGTCATCCTTCATTTTGCTAGTTGTTTCTGGCTCATTTTTTTCCTTTAGATATTTGTTTTTCTCTTTACCTCGGTCGATTCGGTCTAGGGATTCCTCCACCTCTTTGTCGATCCTGTTAGTAGTCTGAAGGGGATCTTTGTCCTTAGTTTGGGCCTTTTCCTCTTTGTAACCATCATTTTTGTTGGCTTTATGAATGTCCATTTGTTGGTTAGTATCTTTGTTCCCTTCTTCCTGATTTCCTTTCCTGCTTCTTGTTCTCCTTTCATATTTCTGGTTGTTGGTTTCAGTAGCTTTCTTTTGCACTCTAGCTTTTCTTAAAGAAGGATTTTCTTATGTCATCTTTGGTGTGGCACTGACTTTCCTCTTTCCTCTAGCTGTTTCAGTCTTGTTTATTTCTTGAGCTTTGAAGGTGATACCGAATATCTTAGGTTGTTCCTGAATGTTGTCCAGAACCTTATCTTCCTTCCCATTTCTTGGGAGGTCAACTTGGTTGCTAGATTCTAAACCAATCTGTCCCCCCTGATTATTTTCCCCCGACGTCTATTTATTTCCTTTTCCTTTAGTCACTGTTGTCCACCCTTCATCATCCTTTGTGTGACACTTTGTTCCCCTATCTTCATCTTTTTTCATGGTTGCAGATGTTCCTCCTTTGTTAAATTGTACAGGAGGCTCATTAGTTTCATGAAGATTCTCCTTTGTCTTTTGTTGGGATTTTAGTATATTCACATTCTCTCCTTCTTCACCATTGTTGTTACCTCTAAGCTCAGGGTGAAGGATTCTGCAGTTGGTGTCATTGTGACCTTGGGCCTTGCAGTAGCTGCAGTACTCTGGGACGTTTTCATATTCCACTCTTTGTTTGATAGACTCCAGCTCTCCATTCTCATTTTTTATCACAATTTAGATTTCAGCAATTTGAGCCTTTGTGATATCAATTTCCATCTTGATTTTTGCTGTGGTTGGTCTAGTTTTGGAGAGAGTGGCTTTATCCGAGATAATTGGGACCCCAATCGGAGCAACAATTCTACAGAGTGCATCCCATTCGAAGAAGTGCCATCTCAGGTTTGGCAGGTTAATCCAGACGGGAGCTAAGGTGGTTTCAGCCTCCGGAACAAAATCAGATGTCCATTTCAATAATTTCGTTTGGAGATTACAGAGGGTGAGAAAATTTTTCCCATATATATTTCTATGGTCCTCCTCTAGGTCGAAATCCAAGAAAACATGATGCAAGTTGTAGGCTCCTATCTTAACTGAGCCTTTAAGTTGAATATTTTTCTTGAAATCGTTTCTTATTTTCTTAATTGATGGTCGAATCCTTGTAAACTTACCTATAAGGGTAAGCTTGCAGGTTTCAGCCAACATATCATTTTCCTCCTTCGAGAAAGTTACAATTGGGTTTCCTTCTTTCAGGTCATAGGATCTATGAGGAAGACGAATCTTCCTTCTTGATCCACTGCCTCCATATCTTCCCAGAGCTGCTGCAAAGTTGATCGAATCTGATTTGCCGTTTAGGGTACTTAGAGGAGAAGCTATGTTGAGTTTGTTCAAAGGGGGGGAATCTGTTTGTCGGAAATTGGGGGGGTTAGGGGGGTTCGAAACATGTTTCCTGAGTTCTTCTGAGTTCCCATGAGGAGCTTCGACGATCGGAGCTCCCGATTCCGACCGTTAGTGGTCGTGATTGTTACCGTTAGACTGCCGTTTGATAAAAAGTGGAGAGAGGATTTAGTGTTGTTTGCAGAAAGCCACTATCAGGTAGAAGCTGTCTATTTTCCTACATCAATCAAAATCAAATTAATACTAATGCAAAATGAAAATCAATTCAACACTAAGAATAACAATAATATTGAATATTTGTTCTTTGGATTTACATTGGTTTAGACAATTCAAATACATAATCTAATTTTAATTTCCTTTCTTATTTAGTCATGTAACTAAGTACTTATTAAACTTATTTTAGCATGATTTAGTACTTTTAAATTATTGATCATTTTCATTATGACTTGCTAATTTGCAATATTGTTTTACGTGATTTCATTTATTATTATTTTTTGTTGGTATATTTTCGTGTTCATTACTCATATCATATTTTGTGTTATTTTCTTAAGAAACATCTTAGATAGTTGTATTTTGGTAGGACTAAAGAAATATTTGAAGTACAAGTAAATTATATGTTTGTATGAATACTTTACCGGAAAAACTCGAAAAAACCTGAAAATCCAAAAAACCCAAAAAAATCCGAGTTTTATTGGTTTGGTTTGGTTTATAGATTTAAAAATCTGACACAAATGGTTTGGTTTGATATTTGAAAAACCCGAACCAACCCGGTCAGGAATTTCAAAGAGATTCCTTTTGCTAAATCATTTGGATAAGCTTTTGTGACCCTAAAACTTCATTTTTCACTAATCATTTATGAATTTTAATATCAAAACTTGAGATTTTAATTGGCAAATGGCAAGGTTTTTCAAGAACTTGAGTTCTAAACTAAACTGGTGATTGTGATATGATTTTAAGTCCTTTTTCGAAATGGTTTTCATCAATGAGTTTCAAATGCCTTGGATAATATTTAAGATTTTTTGGAATTGGGTTTTTGAGTTGATTGACCCATTTTTCAAAGTGTTTTTTTATATGGGTATTGTTATTATCAAAATCTCATTGTGATTACTTGATTGAATTAGATTGTATGGTTTTAGACATTGTCTGGAAAGGGAAGATTCAAGTCTTGAATTGACTAATTGATTGAATTGAAGCAAGTAATCTCCTTAACCTTGTAAATCTAGTAAAATCGTGTATTTCCCTTCATTGTGTATATTGAGGAAGAATGAGAATGAGGTGATGGGTTCGTTGTTCCACTTGATTAACCTTAATAAATAAAAAATAGATTAATGAAAAGGCAACATGTTGATCATAATGCTTTGTGAATTGCCTTATTGTGGACCCTATTTGGTTGATTGATGAAATGCTTTGATGACATTAATGTGTACTTGAATCTAGGGGTGAGCATGGTATGGTATATACCAAATTATCATACCATACCAAAAATTTAATACCGCGATTTTAGTATTGTGGTATTTGGTATGACATATGATATACATTTTAATTTTTTTGGTATTTGGTACGGTATTTAGTATCTAGAAATAACATACCGAAATACCGAATATCATACCGAAGTATATATTTTAATAAATAACATATATATATATATATGTATTACTAAATACTAACAAGTATGCAACCTCATATTAGTATAAACTAAATGTTTAGAAGTTGAAACTTTGACTACTCTATTTTGATTAAAATGTAGTTGAAATTTAATTGATTAACAAAAGGAGTTGTTTGTACTTTATTTTGGATATATATTTCTACATTTGTAATGTTTTAGTATGATACAATAGAGACCCTTTTTTAATTATCGATGTCATAATACTCTATTATACGAGTATATATTAGAGAAAAGACATAAAATCACCATTGAAGTTGTCACGAATTTTTAAGAAGACACTTTAACTTTGCGGGTGTCCTATTACCCCATTGAACAACTTTAAAATAGTATGTATACCCCATTTTCAGTCAATACCACTTATACAAAAATATTTGTAAGTCACGCACTAACAGTCTCTTGCCACGTGTTAAAAGTAATTTTTAATTATTTTTATTTGATTTCTTTGCTTTTCTTTTTCTGTTTTCCTTTCTTCTTTGCCTCAATTTCTGTTCTTCTGCTTAGCCATTTCCTTCATCGTCGCTGCAACAGTCGTCAATCCCGTTGTGGCATGACCGATTTTGCGGCAGCACTACCAATTATTTGTCAAACTACCACCAATTGATTTATTTATGAAAATAAACACCTTCAAATAATCAAAATATAAATACTCAAAATATCACCAAGTTAAAATCTAAAATTTAAATCACCACATTCTCCCACTCCTTACTCCCAAATCGAGTTTCCCATAGTTTCACTACTCCCAAATCTCAATCTTGTATTGTAGGAGGAAAAAAATCACTGAACTAATTTTTGTTTTTCAAAAAAAGAAGAAGAATAAGAATGAACACATAACATTAGTTTAGAAAAAACAATGAGTAGAAAGGAAAAAGAAAAAATAAAAAAGAAAAAAAATGAAGGAAGACATGGATGCTCCAAAAAATATGTGTAAGTTAATGATGGTAGGGAAGATGAGAAAAATATTTGAAAAAAAAAGTTGTAAAAAATTAATACATGAGTTTTTTATGTTTTTTCTCTCAAAATAAGTCAAATTAGGAGTGCCACATGGCAATTTTACGTTGGTCTGAAGTTGTATCAAGAGTCCTTCACGCGCCCATATTTCGTGACAACACGAGTGGTATTAAAATTAGTCAAAAGAGTATATTTATTGTGGATTTAGATGGTTTCGTGGGGGTAATAGGACACCCGCAAAGTTAAGGTGTCTTTTTGAAAATTTGGAAAAAACTTCAGTGGTGACTTTATGTCTTTTCTGTATATATTAGCCAAAGTTGAACAAATAATGGTTACAGATTTACCATACCATAGAATACATAAACCAAACTTCAAAATACCGAACCATACCGAATTAAATTGGTATGTTAATAGTATAATGTTTTAAAAACTGAATACCAAAATTACGGTATTGAAACTGTCAAATACCGTACCATACCGTGCTCAACCCTACTTGAATCGCTTGAATTTTTGTCTCTTCTTTATGATGTAAAATTTCATATGTGCATTGATATTATTGTACATCGTGATTAGACATGTGATGTTATGTCGAAGGGAAATGGTTTCAACATGTAATATGATAGAAAGCCGAAGGGAAATGGTTCCAGCTAGTGATAATGTGCCAAAGGAAAATGGTTTCGGCAAGTAATGTAATATAAAGCCAAAGAGAAATGGTTCCGCCTAGTGATATGATATAAAATCGAAGGGAAATGGTTCTGACTGGTGATAATGTACCGAAGGAAAATGATTCCAGCAAGTAATGTGACATAAAGCCGAAGGGAAATGGTTCCGACTAGTGATATTCTGTCAAAGGAAAATGGTTCTGATGAGAGTTGACTATTATTACTTGATGCATTTTGATACTTGTGATTGATCTATTTGTTACTTGTGATTTATCTACTTGTTATTTGTGATTGACATACTTGATACATGTTGATTGTTGAATTGTAACTATTGAACTATTTGGTTAAGCCTTATGAACAATGTATTGTAAAACTGTTAGGTTGGGATGATTTCTATGCAAGTTGTAGTTCGAAGAGGTTCGGTTGGGATGAATAAGTATTCGATGTATAGCTAGTTTGCCTTATTTATTTGGTTACTTGCTAAGTACCGTGTTGGTTGGTACTCACTCTTAGCTTCTACACTTGAATAGGTTATGAGCTCGGTACCGATTACTGTTCTTCTTTTCCTATTTCTGAGGCTTGTCAAAGAACTTTCGAGAGGTAGTTGCTTGTCATCTCGATGGACTCTCTTGTTCTTATTTTATGCTTTGTTCTAATATTGAATCAAAGACATTGAGACTTGTAATTATCTTTCATTTATGCACTTTATGTATTCCTGGTTTGTACACGTGACAACCAGGTTTTAGAGTTATAATAGAATGAATAAGTTTTCTGCTTTTATCTTGTTCTTATTTTACTTTCAATTTTCTTTCATTTTGTTAGGTTGAGGTTGACTTATTTTGGTGGGAATAGACAAGTGTCATCACACCTATTTTTGAGTCGTGACAAATGGTATCAGAACCCCAGATGCATAGGTCTCACGTGGTTACAAGCCAAGTCTAAGTAGAGTCTTGAGCAACGGTACTAAGACATTTGCACTTATCTTCGAGAGGCTATGCGGACTGTTAGGAAACTTTCTTTGGTTCATTCTTTCTTATCGTGCTTGGTTACCTTCGGTAGAGCTAAGTTTCCACATGTTGTTTTGGTAGATACCAAAGACCATAGCTTCTGTTTCCAGTGGTAAATGAGAGGTAGTCCCCGAGGCAGTTGTTGAGGCCCTAACTAAGGGTAGAGGCAGAGCCCAAACTCGAGGTCGTGCTCATGGAGTAACACCGGTTAGAGGTCGTTACCGTGAAGTGACACCAGCTAGAGGTAGAGCTAGAGATGTTTCTCTTAAGCCACATGTTGAGGTTGCTGAGGACTAAGTTCTTCCCGAGTTGGGAGCTTCTTTGTTTCGGGAGACTTTGTTGAGGATGATGGGTGTGTTGGAGAACTTTTCTCAGAGTGGTGCAACAGGTACGCCACAGGGTTCTTAATCGAGGGTAGGGGTGCAGACTCTAGGTTAGCAACAAATTCTAGATATTCATGATTAGGTGGGTGAACCACTAGTGGTTTCTGTACCGGTTGTTGGTGAACAGATCGTTTCTGAGGTCATTCTGACAACGGTGGATCAACAATGTTATAAGAGGTTTTAGAAGATGAAACAACCCCTTTCAGGGTTGTAAGAGCGAGGATACTCATGAGTTCTTGACTTTGTGCCATGAGATGCTTGAGGCAATAGGTATGATTGATACTTGCGGTGTTCGTTTATTGCTCTTCATGTGGACCCACCAAAGAGTGGTGAAGGACTTATGTGAGATTTAGGCCAATTGGATCTCCTCCAGCGGAGTGGATACATTCTCCAATGCTTTCTAGGACCGTTTCATCCCTTGGAGCGTGAGAGAGGAGAGTCGATTAAGGTTTGAGGGCTTGGCATAGGGAACTTTGTTTAAGACTGAGTATGAGGCTCGTTTTTGTGAGTTATACAAGTATACCATGACTATTATTTTAGATGAGGCGGAGAGAGTCCGCATGTTTGTGAGAGGGTTGACTTTGTCGAGGCAAAATTGATGGTTAATGAGGATTTCGAAGACCCCAAAAGGGCCCGATTGTCCAATTAGTTTTTGGTGCCTCTTTTGGAGGTAAGGGTTCACATAAAGTTAGCAAATCTTTTTAGCGTCAGGGACCTGATCGCGCATCTATGCCAACAGTTGAGAGTGGAAAGGCATCCCAAGGATCCTATGGTTCTGGCTAAGGTGGCCATGGTAACTTATCTAGTTCAGAGCAACAATTATCCATTCCGAGGTCTTGTTATGGGTGTGGCAATACGTGTCATCTAGTTTAGTAGTGTCCTTTGCAGACTCACACAGGTCCAACATACTCATTCAGCTACTCCAGTTAGAGATTTAGCACCTCCTGCCAGGGGTCGAGGCTGAGGTCAGTCTAATAAAGGCATCAGGGCTTCTGGTAAGGGTGTTATAGCTCTACAGAGTGAAGGTTAGGGTTCTACTCAAACTAGTGGTGATCGAGAGGGACAATGTTATGCTTTTTCGGGGAGGCCTAAGGCCGACAGGTATTGTCCAGTTTTCCATTGACATGCGTATGTATGGCTTGATCCGTGTCTACTTTCTAGTATGTGTCTACCTATTGCTGTTGGATTTGATATGATGTCTGACAGCATGATAATGCCTATTGATGTTTCTACAACAGTGGGTGAGTCCTTAGTGGTTGATCGAGTGTATCGATCATGTGTTGTTTCCTTGACTGGATATGATTCTTGGGTAGACTTGATCATTCTGGGGATGGTAGACTTTGATATTATCTTGGGTAGGGATTGACTTTCATCGTATCATGTTATTCTTGATTGTTATGCTAAGATTGTGACCTTAGTAATATCGTGTGTCTGGAGAGTTGAGTGGACGGGTGCTAGTGGTTCTTTTCCTAGCAAGGTTATCTCCTATATTCGAACCTAGAGATTGGTTGATCGAGGGTGTTTGGCCTTCATTCGGGACACTAGTGTGGAGCCACCTCACATGGATTCTTTACCCATGATTCGAGAATATGCAACTGTCTTTCCTACTAATCTTCCAAGTGTTCCTCCTGATAGGGATGTTGATTTTTCCATTGACTTGGAACTAGGCACCAAGACTATCTATATTTCTCCTTATCATATGGCTCCAACAAAGTTGAAGAAATTAAATGATCAGTTGCAGGATTTGTTGAGTAAGGTGTTCATTCTCCTTTGTGTTTCCCCGTAGGGTGCTCCTATGTTGTTTGTGAGGAAGAAGTATGGGACCATGAGAATGTGTATTGATTATCGATAGTTGAACAAAGTGACAGTGAAGAACAAGTATCTTCTTCCTTATATTGATGACTTATTTGTTTTCTAAGATTGATTTGAATTCCGGCTATCATTAGCTGAAGATTAGGAAGTCATATATCTCCAAAACAGCTCTCAGTATAAGTTTTCGGTAATATGAGTTTGTTGTGATGTCTTTCGATTTGAATAATTCCTCTACAATGTTCATGGAGTTTATGAACGGGGTGTTCCTACTGTATTCCTTAGTAATAGTGTTCATTGATGACATCTTGGTGTACTCCGAGAATGAGGAGGACCATGTTCGATACTTGAGGACTGTGCTTCAAAGATTGAGGGAATAAAAACATTACGCCAAGTTCTCAAAGTACGAGGTTTGTCTTGATTCTGTTGCATTTCTGGGATACATGGTGTCCAAGGAGGGTATTCGGGTGGATCCAACAAAGATTGAGACAGTTAGAGGTTGGACCAAGCTTACTTCAGTTATTGAGATTCAGAGTTTTATGGGACTTGCGAGCTATTACAAATGATTTTGTCAGAGCTTCTCTACCATTACATCTCTTATGACCAGATTGTCTCGATAGAGTGTGAGCTTTCGGTGGTCTGATGAGTGTGAGGAGAGCTCAAGACTTTGTTCACTTTGACTTTACCCGAGGAGGGTGTAGACTTCACAGTTTATTGTGATGTTGATGAGTCGGGGATTTTGAATCATTTAGGGCTTAATATTTAAGGAATTAGTGTCCTCAATGCCTATTTTATGCTCATAATTGATATTAAAATGTTAATTTGCAGCAATGAAGGCAAAAAAGCAAGGCAAGGACATTACAAGGTAAAAAAAAGCGAAAAAAATTAAAAAAGTTGAAGGAAAGCAAAGCTGGTACTTGACAAAACCACTCGGCGAGTCGCCAAGTGGACCTTCAGCTTGCCCAAAGTTCCAATAGGCCAACCCATGGTCAAGACTAACTTGGCGAGCAGATTTATGGTTCAGCGATGCGCCGAATGGATCGGCGAGGTCAATCTCGATCGCCTAAAGTTACAGAAAAGAGGTGGTGAAAGGCTAACACAAGAATGCGATGGAAAGGAGGACTCAACGTATCATCGACCAGGTCGGCGGAGCCCGACTTACTTTGCCGAGTGACTCCGATGCTGAAATTCTGGGAACGTATAAATGTGATATTTAAATGGAGAAAAAGAGTTCCCACATTGTCCAGTTCTGAGTTTTTGATCTTCAACATTCTAAACAGTGTTCTTACACTTTTTTAGTAGAGACTTAGTGTTTATTTGATTTTTAGCTTCAATTTGAGCATCTGGAGACTTGCGGATTGTTGCCCAACCTAATGGAAAACATAGTTGGTAACAATTTCTTGTTCTTTATTATGTTTGGCTAAAACCTCCATTCTTGGGGGTGTTATTATGTAGTTTAATGTCTCAATTAGCTTATGGGTGTTAATATTTACTTATTTTATTGTTGATTCGAAGTGGGTTCAATTAATAGTTTGTGTTTAAATTGATGAATTGTAGTTGCAAATACAATTCTAGTTTAGTACTCTAAGCTTGCTTGAGAAAAAAAGTATTAGAGTTAAAACTATTAGTTGATGATTGTAGTGATTGTGTTGTTACGTATTTAGCTTGAGAAAGTGGGTCTGAATGTGATCCTACAAATTTAGCTTGAAAAAGTAGATTGATTAAGGTATTAGGTTGTTAATATGTGTTGTGCTTGTCAAGGTTCGAGAGAACTCGCTTGATTCATGATAGTTGATTGAGAAATGGTTATTACACCTAAAGCCTAACCTACCCACTGAGGTTTAACGACTTTTAGTAAATAATAATCACCCATTTTGCGAATTTGGTATTCTATTTATCGCACTCCCAAGAAACCCGCTCTACTTGTTTACTCCCGGTTATTTGTAGTTGTAAATTGGTTACTCAAATCCCCCTATTTGACATTAATTGTCAAAACCTTATGATTTAATTAATTGTTGTGAAATTTCTACTTCTACAGACAATTAGAACACTATTTTACTTCTTAATCGCATTTTTTATCGTATCACTCCCTGTGGGATCGATCCCAACTCTTAGTTGGGTATATACTTGTTAGCGACCGCCTACACTTAGAATCGGATGAAGTGTAGTTGAGGGTTTAGTTTTTGTTTTTGTTATTTGAATAACGGTTGTTAGATGTGCATGTTAAAAATTCAAAATTTGGGAGAAATAGGCAATTGGGTGAGCTCAAGTACCATTTGGCGAATCACCAAAACGGTCGGCGAGCCTGATATGGATCACCTTTTTGACCAACCTAAGGGTTGGATTTTTGGCAATTTCGGCTGACAAAAGAGTCATTCGGCGCATCACCGAATGGGTTGGCAACATAAGTGGAGACCGCCGATCGAGGCATGAACAGATGGATCAAAAGGGTTTCCAACTGTTTTAAATTCAAATCTCTCAATTTACATCATGTTTTGCTTGATATCTTCTTGTGGGTGTCATTGCTTGGTTGGAATTCGCATTTGCTTTCATATTTGTTTGCCTGAATTTTAAGTCTAACTACTTTTGAGGTTGGTGTCCCGAACTTGTTTTTATTTCTCACCTTTTCATATGCATGCTCGTATAATTGTTAGATCTATTTTATGATCTTGTGTATTTGGTTGATTGTGAACTATGGGCTACTGTTTATCGTGTTAAAATTCTGGTTTAGCCTTTTATATTTTGAATTTTGTGTCTTAATTGCTTAAAGTTTGCGGGTGTTTAGTTGTAGCATGTTGATCGACTGAATTTCCCTAATGATAGATCGGGTGACGTCATTCTTAAGGGCAAAAGACGTTGATTGGTCGATTTTAGACAAATCGAGGGAAGTTTGAGTACCCCGAGATCGATATTGATGTGGGTCTAGGTTTAATTGCATATGATAGGGCTTCAATTTCATTATCGTGGGCTGTGGATTGAAAATTGAAGGTCGGGGTCAAAATTTGGCACGAGAGACCAGTCGACGAGCTTAGTCGAGCTAGCCGAATGACTCGACGGTTCGCCAATTGACCCCTTGCATCGCCTTTTTGCTCTGAATTTTAGCTGTTGGATTCTGTAACATTCGGCGATACGCCTGAGCTCGCCGAATGCCCTTGGGAACGCCTTTCCTCAGCCTTTTTTTAAAATTCTTTTTGTGAAATTTGGTGAGCTACTTTTAGCTCGCCGATTTTGTTCGGCGACTCGTCTAGTGACTCTGAACCTCGCCAACTTGTTCTGAATTCTGTTCATTTTATTTCTATTACTTTTGGCGAGCTCTCTAAGGCTCGCCGAGCTGGTTGGCGAGTTTTTTGCAAATTTTAAAATCAATATTTCACTAACCTATTTCTGATACATTTATGGGATATGTGTTGTCTTGCTGACATGGCTAGACCCTAAGTGCCTAGGAAGAATGAACCACCTAGAAAGCGGGTAAGAGGAATAGTAATTGCCGAGGAGGCTGCCCCTCAATGATAAACGCGACCTAAACTTCCTCTAATTGGGGGAAAGACACAGCCAAAGGGAAGAAACCTACAGAGCCAAGCTTGAGTATTTCCAGCTCCAACATCATGGGGATACACTCCACCCACCTCACCACTTTGGAGTCTGATCGTGAGAACAATTCGGGGTTTAGATCGCCAGTATATGAGTCAGAGCCGGAAGATGACCAAACTCTACAGCGGAGACAGGCTGAGTTGCGCTGCATGATTCGGGTAGACTCTCGGTCACTCCGGCACCTGCTACCTGTAGCACAGATAGCTAAGAAGGCACCACCGGTGCCCAGGTACAAGCACCTCTACCTCGCTAGATGAATAGATGGAAAGCTGCCGGGTTGCGTACAATTTTTGAAGAGAAGAGGTTGTCCACTAGTGGAAAGGTATCTAGATGTATGGGACACCATTCGGTTCCACAATTCGAGTAATTTATACAGCCAGAGGCTCATACATACCTTCTTGGGTCCGGGAATTTTACACAGAGTACATGAAGCTGGTCTCGAAAGGCAAGAAGAAAGCTAGCTCGTTTACACCTATTGACCATGTAGTAGTCCAAGGAAAGAGGGTGAAATGCAGCAGTTCGGACATCAATGAGGTGTTGGGTGTACCATGAATGTGATCCATTTCTTGGTGGATCGGATACGGAAAAAAATCCTCAATGACCTTAAGGAGTGGTTGGACTCTTTGATTTCTTACATTACACCGCCATGGATCGAGCAAGGGGTCCATATTGAGAAGAAACACCTGAATGTAGTTGCACGGTACTGGTTTGGATTTATTAGCAGCACATTGATGCCATCTCAGAATGAGTTCATACTCCGGCATCTAAAGGCAGCTTTGTTGGGTTCCATTATTGACCGGGATAGACTAAATCTTGAGTTGATCATTGAGCAGGAGATGGCCATGAGGGCCAAGCAGAGACAAACATCATTTCCCTATCCGGTGTTGATTACAAAGTTGTGTAGGCGAGCTAGAGTTTCATTTGTGGCAAAGACTGATGTAGAAGTGACTCCCTCTTCCTCTACTGACATTCGGAGGATTGAGGCCGAGTACACTAGGGATGAGGCTGAGCGGAGGATAGCAGCGCTGGTGGACACGTCCCCGGCTGTTGATGTAGATATGCCGGAGGTAAACACAACTCCTTCCACTCAGGTCGGTGAGCCTTCAGGTACTCCTAGTTTATTTTCTCCATCTATATCTGCTCCCATTTCTGCTGTTATTATTGCTGCTGCTTCCCGTCCCCCATTAACACAGGTGATGCTTTCTAAGATGGGTTATCTAGTTCAATATGTTGATGTACATGCTTCCCGGGTTGAGGTAATTGTCCCTGGACTGATTGAGTGGGCTATTGCTACTGCCCTAGCCCATATACGAGCCAAGTTGTGTGACTACCGGGAGTTGATCACCGTATATGGTCTAGCTTTGGACGCCCTTACTGTACGAGTTGAGACATGTGAGCAGGGAGGTCGCCAGTCCGAGGATGTTTCGGCCTTGAGAGCCAATGATGTTGGTTTGAGGTGTGACGTGGATAAGCTAAAATCCACTGATTTGTCTATGTTGTTCGGCACTGTAGACTTTCTCAAGGTTCTGAGTACATAGATGCAAGCTATTTCTGAGATCCCTCCTGTTACTGTGACCAGAGATGCTGCTTTAGCTGATGAGGGTGATGAGTCGGATGCTCCAGAGACTGATAAGGAGAAACTTGAGACTCGTGATGCAGTTGTTTATGATGATCTTGAGGATCTGGAGGGTGCAATGGTGCAGACGGTTGTGGAGGCTTCACTTCGGGACACCTCGATGATTGGCTCTAGTAGAGCACAGTCTACTGGTGTAGATGAGCTGAGCACTGATGCCCAGATTGAGAGAGCCCCAGACATGCAGCGTTCACCTCAGGCTTAGCTTGACAGGGGGATCTTGAATCTCTTCTTGTTTTACTTTTGAGTCAGTTATTTTATTTTACATTAAGGACAATGTTTGGTTTTGTTTGGCGGGGTGAGGTATCTTTATACCTATCCCCTTGGGTTGTATTTATCTTGTTTTGTATGCTTATTATTGTGCCTATTGGTTTGTAATGTGAAGTTGGTTTTTGATCCAAATTAAAATTCACCTCTTGATTTTTGTGTTTGTGAATATGTGGTTGTTCTCTTTCATATTTGAGTATCGATTGCGATCAGTACCGATGACTTGAATAGTGTTCTTGACTGAATGATATGTTTGTGCAATTCCAATGAGGCAAATTTGAGTTGCATAAGTCATGTGTGAACTCTTAGCATCTCATTGTGACTATCCAATTGTTGAAATGAGTTTTGTGATGATCGTTGCACGCGAAATCAATTTGTAGAGTCTTGATCGATGATTGTGTTGAATGTCATGTGTGGTGAGACTTCCTTGAAATATGTTCTTAGGTGATACCTAGAACTTGCCCCGTTTGTCCAATTGATTAACATTAGTGAATGGAAGAAATGATCTTAAGCACAAATTTTGGAGAGCGAACCAAATTGCTATTATACCTTTTTGTGATCACCTTGTGAGAGTGTGAACCTAGCTTGGCACCATTTGAGCCTAACCTTTTCTTTGGATGAAACATGAACACATTTGGCCTTTTCCTCCCCACCTAAAACCTTCATGAAGCTTTAGTCCTTTTGAATAGCCAACTTAGGCCAAAAGCCTAAGTTGGGGGTGTGGTGAAAAATGAGAAGAGTCAAGAAGTTCGTGAAACTCACCCTTGAAGGGTTGTGTTGAAAAAAGATGGAACACCTCCATATAAAAAAAAAAGCAAAAGAAGAAAAAGATTGAAAAGAAATAATGTTGCAATGCAATTTGTGCACGGATCACTATGGACTTTTTTTATAGGTCTACTTACATTGTGGGTGGTTATGATTCTATTTGGGTGGTCATTGATAGGTTGACCAAGTCTGTTCATTTCATCCCACTTCAGGTGAAGTATACGGTGGAGAAGTTGGCCTAACTTTATATCAGTCAGATTGTGCGACTACATGGAATCCTTGTTTTCATTATCTCTGGTCATGGTTCATTGTTCACTTCCTATTTTTGGAAGGTTTTACAATATGGTTAGGGCACTCGGTTAGATATAAGTACATCTTTCCACCCTCAGAAAGGTTAGTCCGAGCGTATGATCCAAGTGTTGGAGGATATGCTCCGAGCTTGTGTGATTGATTTTGGTGCTAGATGGGAGCAATATTCACCATTAGCAGATTTTGCCTACAACAACAGTTACCATTCAAGTATACCATCAGTCCCAGAATGTGGAAATTATTGTATAAGAATTGTCGGTTTTAGATACAGAGTCTTTTTGAGGATTTGAGGTCCTAAGTTAAAAGATTGTGAAATTTTAGCCTTTGGGTTGACTTTAGTCAACATTAGGGGTTCGGATGCTCAGATAAAAAATTCGAGAGTTCTATTGGATCCGAGGGATGATTTTCGCCCTAACTGAGGTCTTGGTTGAATTTTCAGAGGTCCCAAACTTATTTTTTTCCTTTTTAGGCATTATGTTAGTTTCTTATGACTTTTACAGATGTCGGGTGAGACCTTGGATTCATGTTTCAATGGTTCAATTGTGTTTGTAACGTCGAGTTTAGTCAATTTGCATATATGATTTATGTATACGGAGTTTCGAACAAACCTGAGAGTATATTCGAAGATTTATGTTCGGTTGTGTTTTGCTAGTGTTTGTAGGTTTCACTTATGTGAATACTTTTTCGCATAAATGAACTTCACAAAAGCGAAGGAGCCTTCGCTTTTGCAAGAGGTACCACTTTTGCGAGGTTCGCAAAAATGAACTTGTGGTTTGCTTTAGCGATGTTCGCTTAAGAGAACCTGAGTCCTCTTTAACGATATTTGAGAGGGGTTTTGAGGATAATTTTTTTGTTTTAAGCCCTATTTTCCATTTTTGAGTTTTTTAAAACCATTGAGACGATTCTGAAGAGATTCCTCGTGCTAAATCATTTGGATAAGCTTTTCTGACCCTAAAACATTATTTTCCATTAATCATTTCTGGATATTAACATCAAGACTTGAGATTTTGATTGGCAAATGACAAAGTTTTTAAGAACTTGAGTTCTAAACTAAAATGGTGATTGTGATATGATTTTAAGACCTTTTTTCGAAATGGCTTTCACCAATGAGTTTCAAATACTTTGGGTAATATTTTCAAGTAAGGATTTTTGAATTCTAACCTCATTTTCGGAATTAGATTTTTGAGTTGATTGGCCCATTTTTCAAAGTGTGTGAAATGTGTATTGTTATTTAAGGAATCTTATTGTGATAAATTAATTGAATTAGATTGTGTGGTTTTGAACGTTTTTTGAAAAGGGAACACTCAAGTCTTGGATTGACTAGTTGATTGAATTGAAGTAAGTAATCTCCTAAACCTTGTAAATCTAGTGGAATCGTGTATTTTCCTTCATTGTGTATCTTGGGGAATAATGAGAATGAGGTGATGGGTTTATTGTTCCACTTGATCAACCTTAATCAATAAAAATGGGATTAATGAAAAGGCAACATGTTGATCATAATGCTTTGTGAATTGCCTTGTTGTGGACTCGATTTGGTTGATTGATGAAATGATTTAATGACATTAATGTGGAATTGAATTTCTTGAATTATTGTCTCTTCTTTATGGTGTGAAATTGCTTACGTGCATTGATATTATTGTGCACCGTGATGAGATATGTGATGTTATGCCTAAGGGAAATGATCCCAACGTATGATATGATATAAAGTTGAAAAAAATGGTTTTGGCTAGTGATAATGTGTTGAAGGGAAATGGATATAGAAAGTAATGTGACATAAAGACGATCTTGTGTGATTGATTTTGGTGCTAGATAGGATAAACATTTACCCTCAGCAGAGTTTGCCTACAATAAGAGTTACCATTCCAGTATTCAGGTCACCCCATTTGAGGTGTTGTATGGAAAACTATGTGGATTTTCAATCGGACATTGGACTAAGATAGACTCTTTGGATACAAACTTTCTTAGAGATGTTATGGAGAAGGACCATATGTTTCAGGGTAGACTGTTGACAACCTAGAGTTAACATAAGAGTTATGCAAACCAGAGAGTCCGAGTCCTACAATTTATGAATGGTGATCACGTTTGGCTTTGAGTATTACCCATGAAGGGTGTGATAAATTTAGGAAAGAAGGACTAGCTTAGCTCTAGATTCATTGGTCCTTTTGAGATTTTGAGACGAGTCAGAGAGGTGGCAAGTAAGTTGGCCTTGACACCTAGTTTGTCAGTTGTGCTTCATGTGTTCCACGTACCGGATGAGTCTCATATACTTTATCTTGATTCAGTTTTGTTGGGTACAAACTTGTCCTTTGAGGAAAAACATAAAGCCATCTTGGATAGGCAGGTCTGTAAACTTAGGACCAAAGAGATTGCTATAGTCAGGGTGTAATGGAAGCACCATTTAGTTGGTAAGGCAACTTGAGAGATAAAGTCGGATATGCGTGCCAGATATCCTCATAATTTCTTGGCTTCAGGTACTTTTTTTTTGCTTTATGATCGAGGACGAACATGATTTTTAGTGGTGGATAATGCAATGACCCAGATGGATATTTTTGAATTTTTTTGTAAAATACCGTTTTACCCCTTCCGATATTAACCCTGAGTTATTTCTATTTGAGTTTTGAAAGTTGGTTTCGGACTTCGACTAAAAGGTTGTGATTTTTTGTAAGTTTTGAGTTTGAAAGGCTAAAGTTGTTAAAAAGTAGTTTTTGCTATTTTTTGGAGTTTTGAGTATTGGAATGGAATTCCATCAATTTTATTAGTCTCGGAATGTGGATATTGATCTATGTGAGTTTTTGGTTTTAGATTCGAAGTCTTTTTTAGGATTTGAGGTCCTAAGTTGGAAGTTTGTGAAATTTTAGCATTTGGATGTTCGGATCAGAATTCTGAGAGTTTTGTTGAATTAGCATGATGATTTTAGGCCTAAATGAGGTTTTGATGGAATTTCAGAGGTCCCGAGCTTGTTTTAGTTTTTTAGGTGTTATGTTAGTTTCTTGTGACTTTCACAGCTTTCGGGTGAAAAGACCTCGGATTTATGTTTTGATGGTTCCAATGTGTCTGAAACGTCGATTTTATTTGCATACATGGTTTGTATGTACAGGGTTCTTAACGAATCATGAGGGTCCATTCGATGACTTGTGTTTGGTTGTGTTTTGCTGGTGTCTTCAGGCTTCACTTTTGCGAAGACTTGTTCGGGTAAGCAAACTTCACAAAAGTGAATGAGCCTTCGCTTTTGCGAGGGTGCCACTTTTGCGGGTTTCACAAAAGCGAACTTGTTCGCTTTAGCAATGTCTCCTTAAGCGAACCTGAGTTCGCTTTTGCAACATCTGAGAGAGGTTTTTGAGCAAAAATTTCATGGTTTAAGCCCCATTTTCTATTTTTGACCTTTGTAAAATCCTTGAAGGCGATTTTGAAGAGATTACTTGTGCTAAATCATTTTGGTAATCTTTTGTAACCTTAAAACTTCATTTTCCATTAATCATTTATGGATTTTACCATCAAAACTTGAGATTTTGATTGGCAAATGACAAGTTTTTTCAAGAACTTGAGTTTTAAGCTAAAATAGTGATTGAGATCATATTTTAACTCTTTGTTCAAAATGATTTTCACCAATGAGTTCCAAATGCCTTGGGTAATTATTGAGTTGTGTACTATGTAAATTCTGAATTGTTAGGTTGGACTGGTTTTATGCAGGTTGTAGTTGTGGAGGTTCGGTTGGGGTGGTACGAGTACTCGTATTCTATACCCTTAGCTTTGTGTTTAGGAGTTTGCTTGCTGAGTACCATGTGATTTGGTACTCACCCCTTGCTTCTACAATTGTGTAGGTTACGATCCCGAATCTTTGTGATACTCTCTATTCTCTTCTTGTCTGAGGCTTTCTATGGAGATTTGTAAGGTACTTGTTTGTCATCGCAACAGACCTTCTTACTCCTATTTATGATCTTGTTCTACTTTAGAGACATCATCATTTGAGACTTGTGTTTTCTTTCAAATGTACCGTAATACATTAGAGGCTTGTGCGCATGACAACCAGGTTTAGGGGGAATTTGAATATAAATTTTCAAATTATTTTATAGTTGATCTTTTATTCTCGTTTTACTTTCGCATTTATTGTATTAGTTGGGTTTTAGGATGACTTGTCTTGGTGGGATAAAATGAGTGCCATCATGTCCATTTTTGGGTCGTGACAAAATCAAGATTATGGATATGGAACAATGAAATAATGGGGGAAATTGAATAAATTATATAAATACAAAAAAAATAAAAACTGATGGAAGTTAAAAAAATAAAATGAATGGTCGTTACTTGAAATTGATTTTGCACAATTAGGAGGGCTAATTCAAAATATTTAAATTTTGATTCGATATAGTTATTTATGGGGGGTTGAGAGATTGAAGCAGCAAATTAAGTGGGTGTGGTAAAGAGAATAATGTGTAGATTGTATAAAAGGGGAAAATAGATTCTACATGTTTTAATACAAAAAGGTGGGATCCGGCATAACCATTTCTTAAACAATAACCGTTTTTCATAATTAATTTAAATTGTAGTCATGTAACATAACTAGATATTAAATGTTAGCTTGGTTATGTAATTTTCTCTTAGATTTTTAAAACATATTTTAAAATATATATTATATTTAACTGGCACATAACTTTTTTGGCTCATATAACCCTTTTTAATGAGTTAGGACGCAACTAAACAAATATCTACTAGTAAATTACTTAACACAACTATAGTTATATTACGGGGAAACTAAATAAATGAGCCACAAAATATAAAATAATTATAATTTCATAGCCTAACTCAAATTAATTGAGCAAATATCCATTCTCCCATAATAAGTTACATTTCATGCCCCTCCCCCCCCTTTTGGTTTAGACCTAATTTTCCTCCAACTCTCTTTAAATTTAGGCTCAATTTTGCTCAATTCCGTTAAATTTAGGCCCAATTCACCTCAGCCCAAGTCTTTTATCTTATTATTAATTATTTTTGTTCTTTTTTCTCCTTTTGTTTTTTGTCCTATCATTAATTTCTTTTGTTCTTTATCATTTATTATTTTCATTTTCTCTTTTATTCTTTTCTTATTTATTATTTTTATTTTCTCATGTATTATTTTTATTCTTTTTTATTTTATTTTATCTTTTATTAGAGATACCATTTGGTAATATTTTTATTATTTCTATTTTTTGGTAGTTTATCTTCTTTTTATTTTTTTCTCTCTTTCTATATTTTACCCTTTTTAAGAAAATAAAATAAATTACTTTTGTTCTTTTCTTATGTACTATTTTATTATTTTTCTCATTTATTAGTTTTATTCCATTTTCCATATTATCCTTTATTAACATTTTTATTATTTCTTTCTTCTTCTTTTTTCTTTTCTTTTTTAGCCTTTTTTATTAGTTTATCTTCTTCTTTTTTTCTCTTTCTATATTTTTTCCTTTTAAGAAAATAAAATAAATTGCTTTTTGTTCGTTACTTTTGTTCTTTTCTCATTTTATTATTTTTATTTTCTCTTTTATTCTTTTCTCTTTTTAATTTATCCCTTATTAGAGATATCATTTGGTAGTATTTTTGTTATTTTTTTCTTCTTCCCCCTCCTCCTATTCCTCCTCCTTCTTCTTCTTTGATTCTTTTGTCCTTTTTCTCTCTTTTTTTTATTAGTTTATCATCTTTTATAAGAAAATAAATACAAAAAAAATAAGTATTGACTAACTACTTTCATATTAATAAAAAAAATAACTAGACTATAATAATAATTAAATAAGAAAAAAATATATAATTATGTGATTTTGAATCTGTATAAAACTACATTTGATATTTAGTGTGTTTTTAAAAAAAATAATACATAATTATGTTAATGGGGCACAATTTCGATTTGAATTGGCTGAATTTACTCTGGTTACTGGGATGTTGTATCAGAAATACATCAATTATAGTTCCATCAAATGGAAATCGGTTG
This sequence comes from Solanum tuberosum, assembly GCF_000226075.1. NCBI lineage: Eukaryota > Viridiplantae > Streptophyta > Magnoliopsida > Solanales > Solanaceae > Solanum > Solanum tuberosum. Next base: position 640,466 of record NW_006239175.1, on the reverse strand, counting down.
ACTCATGAGTAGGGTGTGAACAAGAAACCTTAATGATATGAAAACTATATATATATATATATAAGTGTGAACAAGAAACCCTAATGATATATATATACACACACACACTTGTATAGTATCATATATATATATATATATATATACTTGTATAGTGTCATTGACTAACGAGTAGGGTGTGAGCAAGAAACATTAATGATACCACAACAATATATTTATACTGTTATAGTATCATTGACTAATTAATAGGGTGAGAACAAGAAACCTTAATGATACCAATATAACACACACGCACGCACACATAAATTTAGTATCAATTAAGCGAAATTATAAGTTGGAGTAACTGTTGTACTTATAATGGGGGGGGGGATCAATGTAAGGGGATATATATTTGTAATTAATTTGTTTTTATGGGCAATTTGCTTAGTTTCAGCTAGTGTTTCATCTAGATAACTATGAATGTCCAGCCCTTCCTCCCTCAATTTGTATCCAACTATAAATTCCCTCTCTCTTGCCTTTCTTTCCTTTTATACAAATTATCATTCTCTCATCTTACACCGTGCTAATTTTTCTCCTAATTCCACTCAGCCATATCAATTTTTTAAATTTTAAAGATATCATTTCTCCCTCCTAATCATATTCCCCCAATTCTAGAAGATTCAAAGGTTTCTCTCAAGCTTTGTACCAAGTTAATATGATATATGGTTGTTCTATCACGCCTAAGAGTAATATTCTCATCATATTTTCTATGGGAAGTTCCAAAGTGCAAAGTTGGATTATCATTTTACTCTGATACTAATTAAAAAATTATAAAACATCTAACTAATTAAATATTAAATAATAATTATATCATATTATTATTATTATTATATTATACTAAATACTAAAATTAGAAAGGTGTTTTGACATTTTACCCTTTTAAAAACTAAAATAGTTACATTTTTACAAATCCTTCATATTTGTTTTATTTTTCCTCTTCAATTTACTGACACAATCTATATAAATCACAAAAAGCGATGCATTTTTATGATTCCCATGAAACTTGAAAGATCAAACTAAGAACTACTTATTTTAGAAATATTTTTTAAAAATAATTTGTTACAAAAATGCTTTTGAAAGAAAGCAATTTGTGTTTGACCGGTTCATTTAAAAAGTGTTTTTATAGGCGGATTGTGGTTGCCTATTTTTTATTTAAAAAAGTACTTTTGAAAGTCAAATTACGAACAAGAAAAAGTATCAATGCACTTTTAATATTAAAATTATTTTAAATATCTATTATAAAAATTTTAATTAAATTTTAATTTATATTAAATTAAAATGTACATATTCAAATTTTCAATCAACATTATACATAGATGGATAAAAAATTAAATTAAATATTGATGTAATATTAACATGATGATTTAAATATAATTAAGAATATCAAGCGACATAAATTTAAAAATCATTTCACAAATTAAATCACAACATATGAAAAACTCATCACCAAAATAAATAAATATAGGAGATATATTGGTATATATATATATATATGAAAGAGATATTTTGATCTTGCGATAAATAATTTTCTGCTTGTGCTTCTGTTTTTTTTAAGAAGCAAAAAATTTTAGATTCTTCCTAACAACAGAGAAACTCTTTCTGCTTCTATTTTTTTTTTATAGATTAGTCAAACACTTTATTTTTCCAAAATAAGTGCTTTTTACTATTTCTGAACCCTATCTTTAAGCTCCCTTGAAAAAGTTTGATAACTATTTTTTAGACTTGTCGACTTAAACAATGGTATCAATACCTATGTGGTTCAACATGTTGAGAAGATTAGTCAAAGATTGAGTATCAAAATATAAAAAGGTAAAGTACACTTATCTTGGTATATCTTGAAGATCAAATTTACAACCATGAGGACCTCCAACTTCAAGTTCTTTTATTAGAATCAATTCTCTGCACATATCTTTGTGACTAGCTCAGTGTGATTACATCCAAGATGAAAAAGTCTTCAATAGTCGCTGAATTATGACATCAGAAATATTTTTATGTGGAGGTGATTGCAACACGCACTTGGACATTTCTTGATTGTAGTTGTGTTTCTCAAATGTGTGCACTTCAGGATTTGATTCCTTCGTCGAAATCACCGGAGAAGAAGACATTGTTTGAATATGTGATTGAGGATGTCAGTTCAGCTAAGATTTCTAGGCTCTCCATTATAATTTTTCCTTGTTTCTTCTTTTATTTCTTGTTTTTTCTGTCAGATTTGTTTTTCGGCTCTCCACTTCTGTATACAATATTCATATATTTTATATATACATGGAGATACAATGGCTTGGTGGCAATTGGGTGTACAGTTGCGCAGGGTATTTCAAGTTCGAATTCCTATAGGTACTTTACCACAACGTGGTATCATGAAACAATCACCCACATATATTTAATATACAGTAACATACATACATTCATTACATATTTTCATATACTCTTTTATACATTCTTTACATATTTTCATACTCTTTTATACATTTTTTTTAATATTAAATACATTATTTACACTAATAAATATACTCTTTTAAATTAACATAAATACATTTATCTACTAACAATATACATTCTTCATACCCTCATTTATATTTTTTTCCTTTATACTCACTAAACATTTTTATACATAATTGATATGCATACATTCTTTCAATATACACAACTATACATTCTTTTACACTTTTCTATACAATGATATACATTCTTTTATGTATGCACATATTTTTATATACCCACATATACATTGATATAAATTATTTTCAAATTTGATTTTAAAAATACATATTCTTTTATACATGTTTTTTTCATTGTACATATTTTAGTTGCAAATTTTATTTTACTTTTTCCTCCTTTGAAAAATTAAGTTCATGTGGGAACCATGGTTTATAGATTTTGAAGTGTGTCCAACACCTTTCCTTCGAAATAATTTTTGAACATTTATTTGGAATCTAAAATGATTCTTGCAGAATAAATCAGGAGTCATATATGTCAATAATTGATATACCATGAGTTTACGATATTTTTTATGCATTTCACTTAGATTTTGTGTGAGTCTTGGGCAGTTTTGTTGTTAGATATAATGGTTTTTAAGTAATCTTTGCAGGAAATTGGTTGGGAAATGGTTGAGAGAGAAAAGAAGTGAAGTGGCAGCAGTGACAGTCGGCGAAGCCAACCACGGACCGTAGGTACTGAAGCGTAAATAAGAGTTCAAGGAAGTCTGACCAAGTGAGGAACCACAGAGGCAAACGACACCCCGTAGAGTGAACGATGGACCATTCTGCACGACCGTCATCCCTGATTAGAAAGTTGATTTCCAGCGCTTGACCGTCATTTCAAGACTCTGAAATATTTTCCAAGTGCTGAACCACGGAGGTGAACCACAGACCGTAGGCTGATACACGGTCTGTAGATCGTATCGTCGATCGAAATCGCGTTTGACCCAGTTTTCCTTATTTTGTTTTCCTATTATGTTTAGGATATGTCTACTATAAGTATTAGTTGTAATTTCCATTTTTGGGGGTTAGACAATATTGAGAACCTTTGTTTGTGGCTTGGATATTTCTTTGCAAACACTTTTGGTAATTTAAATTTTGGAGTTTGGTTTTATGAAATTTTCTTTTAAATTTCCAATTGAAGATTCCGGTATTCATCTACTTTGATTGTAAGTTCATGATTCTTCCTAACAACAATATGAATTGTGAATTATCAAGCATGAGTAGCTATATCCACAACTAGGGTTGTGGAACCATGAGCAATTAACAACGTATGACTAATAAATAAGTAATTCTTGAATAGTATTTATGCATGTATTGATATTCTTTTCGTCTAAAAGTCTTTCTAGTGGTGCACAACGTTAGAACTCGCCTTGTTCTTACTTGCCTTACCAAGGGGGTAATGAATGAGAAAAAGATTAAACAACAGAGATTTAGTTAAGGATTTTCTGCTATCTAATAGTCTGACTTTAATAAGTTGATGTGAGGGTTAATACCCAACTCAATTGCCACGATGACTAATCCGGGGTAAAGGTAAGGGTTAGTAAAACACACACCCATATAATTATTAAGTTGCTAGGTTAAAGTTCCTACTTAGATTACCAATCACTTAGGGGTATCCAACTTATCAGCCTTGGATGACAAACACTAGGATAAAATTGCTATTATTAGGAATATTGCGTTAAGAGCTTGTGGGGAACACACATACCCTAGTTTTCATCTTATACTGATATATCAAACCGTGAATCTTGTTTACTTATTACTTATTAAGTCAAATCAACAATCTGTTACTTAGTTTACGAATCCCCCCTTTTTGTTACTTTTCTTGGAAATTGTTTGAATAAAAAGAGATAACTATGAGTTAAGTTTAAGTCTAAAACATATTCCTCGTGGTATCGACCCTAACCTTCAAGTTAGGTTCTTTATTTGGCAACGACCGCTTATACTTCTTTCAGGAGGCGTAATTTGGACGTATCAAATTTTGGCGCCGCTGCCGGGGAATACAACTTTTAGATTAAACTAACTTCATTATTGAACTTTAGTCAACTATTTCCTGATTTTACATTTTTGTTTTGCTTTTGTTTTCTACAGGTCTTACCTCTTGTGTATGCGAAGTACCCGGAGTCAAGGCGAACCCTTAACCCCCTACGATCCTGAATTGAGAAGAACTTTGAGAAGAATGGTTAATCTTGGGGTACACAATCAGAGAGGGTCAAGGAGGTGGAGCTAAATTGTAACCTCCTGGAGTTTTGAATGTACCTGTTCAGATTCAGAATGGTAATCTAATAAAAATCCAGAAAGGGTGCAGAATCCGCCAGCACCGAGGGTTCATGATAACTACAAGGTGAACTATGACGCGATCGGATCAACTGAGCCTATTGTTCTCCCTCTACTACATATGGGACATACATTTGTGGTGACCAACAGTCTTATGCAAATGCTTACAGCAAGAGGGTTATTCACTGGGTTATCTTCGGAAGATCCATACGCTCACATGGCTAAATTGACAAGTGTTTGAAAAAGTAGTGTGGGACGATCGAACCTGGATATGAACATTATAGGTTTGAGAGTATTTCCACTTTTGTTGACTAGTGATGCTGCTATGTGGTTTTCTGAGCTGCCATACAATTCAATAAACACATGGAACCAACTGCACCAGGTGTTCATGGAAATGTACTTTTCGGTGTCTAAGAAGTTGAATTACAAAGATAAACTGAATAATTTCACGGCACTACCTAGAGAGTAAGTAAGTAGTTCATGGGATAAGTTCACTGGATTCATGATGAGTGTTCCGAATCACCGATAGATGATTAGTCACTAAAGGATTACTTCTACAAAGGAAAGGATGACAATGAGAAGGCTGTGTTAGATACTATTGCTGGAGGAACTTATGGTGAGTGCACTTTTGGAGAGATTGTCGAAAAACTTGAGAGGATCTCCTAGAACAATAAAGCATGGAGCACTAGGAAGGAAAATACTGGTAAAAGCATGCTTAATGTCCAAACTACACCAAGTCAATCCAATGATGATATTCGTGAAGAGATGATCCAAATGAGGACTGAAATTAAGTTGGTATTAAAGCATGTGAGTGAAAGTGCAGAGAAAATGAATGTAGTAAATTATCTGACTAGAGCTCCACCATCGCCAGTTGAGGAGTACTACTATGAGGAGGATGCAAATTTAGTGAATGATCAGATGGGGGGTTTCTGAACCAACGCCCAAGGTTCTAATTTGGATAATTGGTGTCAAGGTCAAGGAAATCGTGGCCGGAACTATGGTAACTACAATCGAGAGGGAAACTATGTCCGGGATGGGAACTTCAATCGTGATAACAACTACAACCGAAATAATTATGGCAACATGAATGAGAAGGTTAGGCCCTATGTTCCACCTGGTAATAGAGAGGCTGGTACTAGTATGACTCGCATTGAAGATATGATACAGAAGATGATGAAGAGGTTTGATGCGACTGATGAAAATGTGAAGGAGTTACATAATGATTTATCTGAAATTGTTTAGAAAGTTGATGCCCATGCAGTGTCGATCAAGCAACTTGAGCAGCAGTTTAGTCATTTGTCCGCTACTGTGAACCCACGTTAGCTAGGCACACTTCCTAGCAATACCATCTAAAATCCTAAAAATGATGGGCATTATATGACAGTCACTACTCATGGAGGAAAAATAGACTATTGATCCCCCCATGCCGTCTGAGGTTGGAAGAGTGATAGAGAAAGGTGCGGATGAGATTGAGGTTACTGAAGATCTGAAAGATGATACAAAAAAAGAAGCTAAGGTGACCCAAAAAGTTGTTCCCATGCCTTGACCTCCACCTCTTTTCCCACAAAGGTTGGTGAAAAAGACTGAAGAGGGAAAATATCGCAGGTTCATCGCTATGTTGAAGTAACTGTCCATAAATGTCCCTTTGATAGATGCTTTGGAACAGATGCATGGGTATGCAAAATTCATGAAAGACTTGGTGACCAAAAAGAGGGCTGTCAGTTTTGAGAATGAAGAGAAGTTGCAACATTGTAGTGCTATGGCTACTAGGTCACTTGTGCCGAAAAAAGAGGATCCTGGAGATTTCACTATTCCTTGTACCATTGTGATATTACACTTTGTGAATGCTTTGTGTGACTTGGGTGCTAGCATTAATTTGATGCCACTGTCGATTTATAAGAATTTGGGTCTAGGAGCTCCAAAGCCAACTGCGATGCGATTACTTATGGCTGATACTGTGAAGAGGCTCATAAGAGTGCTGTAAGACGTCCTTGTGAAAGTGGAGTCATTCATCTTTCCAGTGGACTTTGTGATATTAGATTGTGTGAGGTTGATTTTAAGGTTCCCATCATCTTAAGGAGACCATTTATTGCTACTGGGTGTGCGTTGGTTGATATAGAGAGAGGACAAATGAGGTTTTGATTAAATAATAAAGAGGTAACTTTTAACATCGGTAGGTTTATGAATAATGAAAGTGATCTTAAGTCGGTATCAATGGTAAATTATAAGGTGGAGCAGGAATCTGAAGTGTCCATTGAAGAGAGGTTAGGTGTTGAGGCACTAGCAGTTGTGACGTTGATTTTGAAAGTGATGGTATTGATGACTATGATGAGCTGGTTGCTGCACTTGATAGGTTCGAGTATCATTTCAAACCAAAATGATTGGAATTAAACATGAAGAATCGAGTCACCTCACCTGCAATACCGTATGTTGATGAGCCTCCAAAATTGGAACTTAAGGTTTTCTATCCCAATTGCGGTACATATTCTTGGGACAAAATAACACTTTGCCTATAATCATTGCTGCTGATTTGAGTAAAGGGAAAGTAAAGGCTTTGGTATCGGTACTGAAGCGGTTTAAGAGGGCTATAGGATGGACTATTGCGGACATTATTGGGATTCCTTCGGGAATTTTTTCTCACAAAATTCAACTCATGCCGGACAACAAGCCAAGTATTAAGCATCAAAGGAGACTAAATCCCCCTATGGAAGAGGTTGTGAAAAATGAGATCATTAAGTGGTTAGATACTGAAGTCATATATAGTAGTTGGGTTTGCCCAGTTCAGTGTGCCAAAGAAAGGCGGAATCAATGTGATTCCCAATGCTAAAAATGAGCTTGTTCTAATGAGGTCGATGACTGGTTGGAGAGTGTGTATGGACTACCGCAAGTTAAATGCATGGACTAAGAAAGACCATTTTCTAAAATTGTTCATGGATCAGATGCTAGATCGTTTCGCTGGTAAGGGTTGGTATTGTTTTCTAGATGGGTATTTGGGCTACAATTAAATCTCCATAGCTCCGGAAGACCAATAGAAGACTACATTCACTTGCCCTTATGGGACTTTTGCCTTCAAAATGATGCCATTTGTGTTATGTAATGCTCTAATGACCTTTCAGCGGTGTATGATGTCGATATTTTCAAATATGGTGGAGGACACGATAAAGGTATTTATGGATGACTTCTCTGTAGTAGGTGATTCGTTTGATGACTATTTGACACATTTGGCTGAGGTAATAAAATAGTGCGAAGAGTGCAATCTTGTGCTAAACTGGGAAAAATGCCACTTTATGGTGAAAGAGGGTATAGTTCTGGGTCATCAGATTTCGCAAAAAAGGTATTGAGGTTGATAGGGCTAAAGTTGAGGTAATAGAAAAACTTCCACCACCCATCTCTGTAAAAGGTGTTAGAAGTTTTCTTAGGCATGCTGGTTTCTACCGGAGGTTCATAAAAGATTTCTCTAAAATTGCACACCCATTGTGCAAGCTACTAGAGAAATAGTCTAAATTTGAATTTGATGATGCTTGTCTGAGAGCATTTCTGGTTTTAAAAGAGAAGTTGTCTTTTGTACCTATCATTATTTCACCGGATTGGGGACAACCATTTGAAGTGATGTGTGATGCGAGTGGGGTGGCGCTTGGCGTAGTATTGGGACAGAGGCGAGAGAAGATTCTTCATCCTATTTATTATGCAAGCAAAACCTTAAATGTTGCTCAAAAGAACTACATTGTGACTGAACATGAACTGCTTGCTGTGGTTTTTCTCATTCGAAAAGTTTAGGTCTTATTTGCTTGCCACAAAGGTTATTATGGACACTGATCATTCAACATTGAGGTATATTATGGCTAAGAAGGATGCAAAACCGAGGTTAATTAGATGGGTGCTATTGTTGCAAGAGTTCGATTTTGAGGTAAATGATAGAAAGGGAACAAAAAATCAAGTCGCCAATCACTTGTCCAGATTGGAGGAGGAAGCTATGATCAAACTAGGAGATGGAGTTGAGATAAATGATATATTCCCTAACGAGTAGGTATTGGCTGCTTCTTATGACCTTATTCCATGGTTCGCAAATTTTGCAAACTATTTGGCAAGTAATTTGGTGCCTTCGGATCTGTCATTTCACCGAAGAAAAAAATTCATGTCTGATGTGAATAAATTCGTTTGGGAAGAGCCTTACTTGTTTCGTGTTTGCTCTGATGGGATTATTTGTCATTGTGTGCCTGAGGTTGAGATGATGAGTATACTTGTGGTGTGTCATTCTCGCCTATTGGTGGGCACCATAGTGGTATTCAGACTACTCATAAGATTTTGCAGTGTGGATATTACTGGCCTACCATCCACCAAGATGCTCATGATTTCACCAAGTCTTGTGATCGTTGCCAATGAGAAGGAGGAATTTCAAAGAAGCAAGAACTACCTATGAACCCAATATTGGTGATTGAGTTGTTCGATGTTTGGGGTATTGACTTCATGGGTCCTTTCGTAAGTTCGCATGGGATGACGTATATTCTTGTTGCGGTTGACTATGTATCGAAATGGGTGGGAGCAATTGCGCTTTCAAACAATGAGGGAAAGAGTGTCACCACATTCCTGAAAAAGAATATCTTCTCCAGATTTGGTACACCTAGGGAATTAGTAGCGTTGAAGGTTCTCAGTTTTGTAACAAATTGTTCAAGGCATTGCTAGAGAAGTATGGTGTTCGTCACAACGTAGAAATTCCTTATCATCCACAGTCTAGTGGGTAAGTTGAGGTGTCAAATAGAGAGATAAAGCAAATCCTTGCAAAGACTGTGAATGCCAACAAAAAAACTGGTCAAGAAGGCTTGATGATGCTCTATATGCCTATCGCAATGCATTCAAGACTCCCATAGGTATGTCCCACTACCAACTTGTATATAGTAAGTCATGTCATTTGCCTGTAGAGAGCTAGATCATAAAGCAATGCGGGCACTCAAAAAGTTGAATTTGGATTGGGGCGCCGCTTCAAGTCAAAGAATGAATGAGATGAATGAGCTCGACAAGTTTCACCTAAAATCATATGAAAGTTCAACCTTGTAAAAGGAAAAGATGAAGAAGTACCATGATCAAAAGATCGAAAAATGCAAATTTGCTCTTGGTGATCTGGTATTGTTATTTAACTCAAGGTTCCACTTGTTTCCTGGCAAACTCAAGTCCAAGTGGACCGGGACATTCAAAGTATCCCAAGTTTTACACATGGAGCGGTTGAACTCGAGAATAAGGAAGTAACGAAGTTCAAGGTGAATGGTCAGAGGATAAATGTGTACTTGGGGGCAATCTGAGAGTGTCAACGAGGTGATAGAGGAATGAGGTCTTGATGAAGTCTGAGTAATCAAGGTGTTTACGTCGTGCCGCGATGTTAAATCAAGTGCTACTTGGGAGGCAACCCAAGATGTATAATCTAGCCAACTATAGGAGTTTTTCTTTTCAATATTGAGAGTTTTTCTTATAATTGTAGCTTTCTAGATAGATGTTTATTATTTTTGAGTTTTAGTGTTGGCTAGATAATGATAGAATATGGTCCGTGTCTAAAAAGTGTCGAGAAAACATATAAAGAGAGTCCTAATATTTGCTACATGTGGAGGGAACAAAAGGCAATTCTGCAGAAATTAAGTTGATGCAGAGGTCTACGGGTCCCATCGACGGTCCATCGGTCAACTCACGGACCGTGGATGGCATCCGTAGATCCTAGGTATGTGTTCTGATTTTTACCAAGTGTTAGAGTGAACCACGGTACCCATCGATGGACAGTAGGTCGAGACACAAATCGTCGACGGGGTTTCGTGGGTCCAAGTTAGGGTTATAGTCGACCCGACCCGGACCCCAATTAAAATAAAAACTCTTCATTTTAAATTAATCCCCTATTTACCTTTTCCCCCCAAACTGTTTCCGACCATTACTACACCCAAAAAAGACCCCTCAATCTCCCCCATCACATCCATATAATCCTCCCCTTCCATTTTTAATTCCATCTCACTTCCATTTCTTCCATATCTCTCCCAATTTCTCTCATTTCTGCCAAGCAACCATGGTCCGGGTTCGATGTCAAGTTTGATCAAGTTATAAGAAGAAATCACTTCTCTACGCACTCACCAACTTTGTTTACTTGTAAGGTAATCGATTTCACCAAAACTTTGAATCTTTCATTGTTTAAACTTGAAGTCACAAAGTTGAACTTGACCTTGAGAAGTTAATTGGTTGTAAATTTGATAAAATCTAGTTTAGATACTACCCATAGAACGATGGTGTGTGAGTGTGTTGTAAATATAAATTGAAAATATGGGTATGATATGTCTAGTTGGAAGTTTTGACTTAGGGTTTCGTAGTGTTTTGCTTGGAAATCGAATTTTGAATAATCAAAACCCTAAGGATGATAAACTACCACGTAATATGTTAAAATGCATGTTTAGACTCAAATTAGTTGTGGATTGTTGTATTTTAAAGTGTTGAATGAATTGGAATTCCATGTCTGGCACAACTTTGGTCGACGGCCTCAACCGATGGACTGTAGGTCGACCTACGGACCGTAGGTTGTGGTTCATCACTGGACTGCACACATATATTTGCGAAGTTGTGAACCACGGCATGGACATCGATCCATCGATCCATCTACGGACCGTTCTGCACGTTCGTGGTTCCAAGATCAGAGACCTCAAATTTGACTCTCTGACCTACAGAGGGGACCCACTGCTCGTCACTCCATCTACGAACCGTAGGTACCCATCGTGGGTCACAAAAATAGCTACTGCCCAGAAATTTTTATAATTTGTGTCTAAATTTACATGTTGTTCTAAAAAATTTCTTGGGTCTTTTGGTGTTCTTTAGGTACTAACGAGTCTTCCACATGTACCATGGCATCTAAACAAGCTCTCGTGTACTTAAGGAAGGGCAAGACAAGTATGTTGCCCCATCGAAACAACTGATCAATAAGTCCAATGAGGACGAGTACATCCCGGAGACTACCAGAGGCTCCCCCACTGCCTCCCTTAAGTATGAAAAATAGGGCCAGACAGGTTATTACATCAAGTGACAAGGTTGAGGTCACTGCCCCCTCTTTTAAGGAGGGGGCCTCACCTGCAGGAGAGTCACAGTCCAGCTCCAGTTCCAGCAGTGCTTCTACTTCTTCCTCCAATGCTACTAGCACATGGGATGCTCAAGACCCACCCAATATGAGAATTGAGCCAGTTCACAATGACACATAGTCGAATAAGTGGTGTGTTGAGGGTCAGTACCAGATTTATGATGAATGAAAGGTGCTAAATGAACACCGAAAGATGGCCAGGATTATTACTGAGGAGCGCCAGGTACTGATAGGGAGTCTCCATACTGTGCTCGCCATTGAGGAGTTGTTCAAGAGGCACAAGTGCAATTGGATGGCAAGGAGCTCGGGAAATTTTAGAGAGGAGATGACTCATGAGTTGTACGCCTCCTACGCCACCACAGTCCATAATACTATGCCCAAATGGGCTGAGCCACTAGCCCAGCCTCCACTTCAGGCCACAGTGGTGTGGAACTTCTCCGTTTACATCTTCGAGGCTACAATTCGCCATTTTATTTACGGTCCAGCCCATACTCTACCAATTAAACAGTAGAGTATGACTACATGATGAGTATTGTTCAGAGTGGAGAAGGATGTCGAGTATAGATAGACCTTACTGAAATGGATGGCACTTCATATAGCTGAGGATGGAGAGGGAACTGGGTGGGTGCGAAATATTACACTACCTATCAAAAAGGCAACTCTGAGCTTCACCGCAAAGTTCTTTTGGTCCGTGGTTCGTACTAGATTTTCCCCTACACAGGTGGACAACATTGTTACTTGGGACAGAGCTGTGATGTTAGCAGCGATTATGGAAGGCCTGGAGTTTGATTTCTCCCACATCTTGATTGGCGAGATCCATGTTAGGGCATTTAAGACTACTACTACTCTGCCATTCCCATGTCTTATCTTTCATCTCTGCAGGAGGCTTCAATGCCTATTTGGCATTGTGACAGGTTGCTTGAGGTGACGAAGACTATGGACGTCGGTCTTATTAAATATGATGTTAATCCCGCGACACTGCGGAATGGACCACAAATTGACCTACCGCCTCTAGGTGCTGATTTAGCCGGAGATGTGGAACAGATTCAGGTTGAGCAGGTTGCTGACACTTCCATACCTCCCACTACACCTAATACACAGGCTCCCCCTTCCACTGTCACCAGTCAGGCTGCGAGCTTGTCCCGATCCACTACCCTTTCAGGGTCCACTTTAGTTCCTCTGGCCTGACTCTAGAAGTTGGAGGCCTAGATGGCTACCTTGCTTCAGCACATGAGGCCCTAAATGTAGTGATCTCTTGAGGATTCTGAGGCTTGTATGGAGCAGATGATGGACGCCAAGATTCAGGCGGTCCACAAGCGGCTAGATACGTTCGAGTTGCTAGTACTGGAGAGTCCTGGACCCACCATTGATGTTACCACTTTTCAGACAGAGTTGGCTAGGCTCCGTTCTTATGCAAAATACATAAGTTGAGGGTGGCTATGAAAAAGGAAACTAAAAGAAAAAGGTATGAAAAGAATTGTGTGTAGAAGAAGAAAAGGGATAGAAAAAGATGTGATTGAATTCAATAAAAAACAAAGAAAGAAGGATAATGAGGCTGAATAACATAGAAAGTAGAAGTAAAAGAAAAATAAAAGTGAAAAAGAAGAACGAAAAAGTCAAGTCACATATGTGTTGAAGAAAGCCAAGGAAAAGAGCAGAAAATAAAAATATGTCAGAATTGGTTGAGAAAAGAGGTAAAATAGTCAATGTAATGTCAAGAAGGGCAGGAAAGTCCCTAAAAGTACCCAAATGTATCCTACCTGACCCTGAGCCTACATTACAAGCTAATAAAGTCCTATAGTGATATAAGCGACTAGTCTGGAGAGTCTATGTAGTGAAAATAATGGCAAGCCTATGGTATTGAGAACTAACTGTATTTGAATTCACTTTTGAGTGTGAGAGTCTATCAAAACTTTAAGCTTAAATATCAAATTTTTGTGTGAAAAAGGATTTCTTTGTGGTAAGGGCACTAGTTACATTGTTGGAGAGTTGGTACCTTGGTGATTGTTGAAAGTGTATGTGGTGATATCTATTTGTTTTTCTATGTCATGTTTTGATCCGCATGAGTTAGCTTGTTGAGTCTGAAGGAAAAATTTGTACTAAGTGATGAAATTGATTGAGAAAGTCATGTGATTGCTTGAGTTTGTATGTTTTCTTCTACATGAGTGTCGTTTAGAGTTTTAGTGTGTCGGTTGAGGACAAACAACAAGTTTAAGTTGAGGGTGTTGATATACGGTGAGTTTACGGTATTTTTGATGCATTTCACTTAGATTTTGTGTGAGTCTTGGGATGTTTTGTTGTTAGATAGAATGGTTTTTATGTAATCTTTGCAAGAAATTGGTTCCGAAGCGGTTGAGAGAGAAAAGAACGGAAGTGGCAGCGGTGACAGTCGACGGAGCCAACCATGGTCCATAGGTCCAGTGACGGGCCATAGGTACTAAAGTGTAGATGAGAGTTGAAGGAAGTCTGACCAAGTGTGGAATCACGGAGGCAAACGACGCCTCATAGAATGAATGAAAGACTGTTCTGCACAACCGTCATTCCTGATCAGAAAGTTGATTTCCAGTTCTTGAACCACGGAGGGACAGGACGGACTGTAGTCCAGTACATGGACCGTAGGTGGGACAGTCATTTGAAGAATCTGAAATATTTTCCAAGTGCTAAACCACGAAGGTGAACCACGGACCGTAGGCTGATCCACGGTCCGTAGGTCGTGTAGTAGATCGAAATCACGTCTGACCCAATTTTCCTTATTTCGTTTTCCTATTATGTTTAGGAGTTGTCTACTATAAATATTAGTTGTAATTTCCATTTTTGGGGGTTAGACATTATTGGGAACCTTTGTTTGTGGCTTGGAGATTTCTTTGCAAACACATTTGGAAATTTAAATCTTGGAGTTTGGTTTTATGAAATTTTGTTTTTGATTTCCAATTGAAGATTCTGGTATTCATCTACTTTGATTGTAAGTTCATGATTCTTCCTAACAACAATATGAATTGTGAATTCTCAAGCATGAGTAGCTAAATCCACAACTAGGGTTATGGGAACCATGACCAATTGACAACGTATGAGTAATAAATAAGTAATTCTTAAATAGTGTTTATGCATGTATTGCTAATTCTTTCGTCTAAAAGTCTTTCTAGCATTGAACAACGTAAGAACTCACCTTGTTCCTACTTGCCTTACCAAGGGGGTAATGAATGAGAAAAAGATTAAACAATGTAGATTTAGTTAAGGATTTGCTGCTATCAAATAGTCTGACTTTAATAAGTTGATGTGAGGGTTAATACCCAGCTCAATTGACACGATGACTAATCCAGGGTAAAGGTAAGGGTTGGTAAAACACACACCCATAGACTTACCAAGTTGTGAGGTGATTGTTCCTACTTAGATTACCAATCACTTATGGATACCCAACCTATCAGCCTTGCATGACAAACACTAGGATATAATTGCTATTATTAGGAATACTGCGTCAAGAACTTGTGGGGAACACACATACCCTAGCTTTCATTTTATATTGATACCTCAAACCGTGAATCTTGTTTACTTGTTACTTATTAAGTCAAATCAACAATCTGTTACATAGTTTACAAATCCCCCCTTTTTGTTACTTTTCTCGGAAATAGTTTGACTAAAAAGAGATAATTGTGAGTTAAGTTTAAGTCTAAACCATATTCCTCGTGGGATCGACCCTAACCTTCAAGTTAGGTTCTTTCTTTGGCAACGACCGCTTATATTTCTTTCGGGATGTGTAATTTAGGCGTATCAATAATCAATATGGTTTCAATTTTTCTTAAGAATTAGGTATAAACTATAATAAACCTTTTAGTAGACGTTTGTTCATTGGATTTAGACACCAATTTAATATTTTGATTTGAAATCAACATTGCTTATGAGATTTGCACAAAATTTAACTTCAATTTCAAATCATAAATTCAAATTTCAAATTCTCCACAAAGTAACATTTCAAATCATAAATTTAAATTCAAAATGCTCTAAGAAGTAATATTTCAAATTTGAAATTTTGATTCAAAATATTTTCAAATATAAAATTTGATCCATACATTAATGTTTTATAAAAAAAAACCCGACACGTTACTATAGCAGGGGTAGTCCCACAATAGCGGGTTCCAACTCAGTGGGCGGGGGAGCAATTTTGTATTGGCCTTGTCAGATAAATTTCCTCTCGTTGTTTTCTTAGGATACTTGGGGACATAATTATGAGCTTTGCGTGGGGTTAAGTTTCTTCTTGGCTTTATAAAATGGGGGAAAAAGGGTAGTAAATTTTCGTGACCCGCCTATTTTTCCTTCTACCCTAATAATCGTTCAGGGATAAACGATGGGTAAATTGATATCTATTGTAACGATCTGAACCGTTGTTATTCAAAATACATCTCAAAAGAAGTCCCAAAAATTCTTGAAAATGTGTTTTCAATATAAAATTTTGGTACAAGATGATTTTCATAAAATATGAATTAATTCGGACTAATGTTAGTCCTCTATAGCGAGAATCCCACTATGGCGGCCCCGCTATAGCGATTACTTGGCCACTATAGCAGGACTGACGAAATCAGACCCTAGATAAAGTGACGCCTTTTATTTTTCCTCCCATTTTTCAAGAAGAAATAGGAAAAGGCTACTCCAAAAATTCTCTTAAGCCACTCTTAGCTTGAAAACCATGAAGGAAAGAGATTTTAATGCAAGGAAGGTTAAAACCAAGGATTCTCTATCTACGTTCGTTAGGATTCACCCCCACAGAGCTAGAAGCGTGTGTTTTGTTTCTTAAGCAGTTTCTTGGTGTCCATATAGGTTATATTTTCTTAACTCAGTATTTAAAACCTGCCTTTACTAATATAATACCTTGTAATTGTCAGAGAGTTCATACATAGACCCTCAGTTACATATTTCATATGGTTAAATATGTGGTTAGTTGTGGTTTAGGCTGATGGAGTTGACCGATCATTGTTAAACTTATGATTGTTGTTGGGGTTATCCAGGGGAAGGTAATTGTGGGGATTGGTGTATGATCAATAATTATCGATGAGGAATCATTTCGGTAGGTGATGGTTTGTGTTTTTCCTTTAATGTTATATGTGTTTGTCATCTGCTTTGTTAGCAATGCATACATAATATATGACTAGGAAAAAGGGAAGAACGTGATATTAAATGAAAGATGTGGTAAATCACATGTAATGAGTGTGTTTACTTGAATGTAAAAGTTTGGTTGTTATTCATTGTGATTGTAATTGTGATTGTGGTGTGTGTTTGATGATGAGAGAGGGAACCATGCCAGTACATATATTTATTGAATCAGGTACCAACTCAGTACATATATGTATTACATCGGGTATGCCAGTTCATATATTTATTAGATAGGATACCACACCGGTATACTGACAATATGAATGGGGACCATGATGGTACACTAGCATTTTGTGTGTGTTTGGTTCTACGAGAGAACCAAATTTACTTCTTAATGACATAATTGCTATATGTTGGCCCCGTGGATGGACCGAGTTTATTTATGGTGTTATATTTGTTACATGTTGGTCCTTAAGGTATTGAGTTGATGTCTTTAAGTGTTGGAGTGACTCTTGTGTAGATTGGAATTACATGTTAAACGTTGTAGATGATGATGAAGAATCCTTTAGAAGAGGGGGCAAGTTACTATAATGGTATGATGAATTAGGTGTGACTAGTTGTGAGTGATAAGTTAGGGTGAGGATCGAAAGTTTGGGCTATTTTATAATTTATAATTATGTTTATAAGTGTGTACCTCTATTCTGCTAGATTGAATTACATGTTCATATCTCATATAGTAGGAAAGTCGCAAGCTAAGGTGTTGGCATGGGATATTGAGCGGAGTAGTAAGCTAATTAACAAAATTAGTAGTGGTTTTGCATTTGGGGGAACCTCCATGTGATAGAGGGGGTTAGGCTATGATTGATCTCATGATGGAATGGATTAGATGGTAGAGTTGGCAACAGAAGAAGGTGAGTGACTTAAGGTGAAATATGTAGGTTTTAGTGACATTTTTAAGTTTCATATTCTCAATTATATGCAAGATATTATGTGGTGGATTTTGTTCGACTGATGATGCCTACCTATAGGTGTTATTTGTATTGATACTAAAAAAGACTTAGAATAAAACAAAGCTACTAGAACATCCAGAGACTGTTCCTCAAGTAGGAAGTGAAAGGTCGGAAAGCAGGAAGGCATTGGATAGATGTCCGGACATTGAGAAAGATATGAGGCTAGCTAACACATGCAAATCTCTCTCGACGGCCCCTCCGTAAGTAACTCAGTGAGAAGTAGCTCAACGGTTACTTTCTACGCCTATCAAAGAAAAAGGATAGACCAATGTGGGTTCCAAACCTCAGCTTAACTTCGATTCGAGCGACTCTTGCCTAGAAAAAGCCGATGAAATGGGACCGCGAAGACAGCCCACCACTGAAACTTGCTTTGCTCTCGCTCGGCTCGCTCCCACCTGTCTTCTTCCCACTATAGTGAAAGATCTTTCACTTCACCATAGCAGGAACCTCACTAGCCTTCTCGGCCAGTTAGTCTAACCACAGGGATCCCTTCCTGCTTATCCACCCACCGTAAACGATTACTAACGAACTTGGAATACGAGGCTAGCTAACATATGTAAATCTCTCTCAACGGACCCTCCGTAAGTAACTCAGTGAGAAGTAGCTCAACGGTTACTTTCTACGCCTATCAAAGAAAAAGGATAGACCAATGTGGGTTCCAAACCTCAGCTTAACTTCGATTCGAGCGACTCTTGCCTAGAAAAACTCTTATCATGACACTTGAGGTAGTCTATTTACAGGATTTAGTAATATTTCTTAGGTGAAGACAATGATCCGATAACTTCTACTTTTATTTACTTATGGTGGGAGATTGGTCTTATTTTGTTTTACACATTGTACTCTCTTAGTAGCTCTTGTACTTGTTTAGACTAGTTCCTTGGGAGGTTTTAATCTAATTGTAAAAGACAATTTTTATATTTGAGTTTCATGTTTATTTCAAAGTATTAAAGAGATTTATTGTGTTTTATTAATTTCTGCATTGTCCATTTTTAAATTGGGTGGTAAGGTCCTTCTATCTAGGTGTAAGACTAGGTTCCTGCATGGTGCAATGATTGGGACATGACAAATTCAGTATCAGAGTCCAGGTTACCAATTTCCAGTACTATAGAAAATGTTGAATATAATCATGAGGATGTGTGTGTTGATGTCCATATCTAATCTTTAGGGGGCTATGAAGTATTCTAGAAAGTCATCTCACCTCTTCACTCCTTTCGTGCGATCTGCCGCTTGTTGTATGAGTTAAGTCTAATTATCTTTCGAAATTGGTATCTCAACTGAGTAAACTGAATATCATTGCTAAAACTAAAGGGACACAAGCAAGGAAAATTGGAACGGAGAAGGTTCCCATATGTATATCATGTGAATGCATAGATGGTCAGTTAGTCGTCATTCATGGTTTGAATAGAAGGTAATGCATGTGGTTTGTCTTAACAATATAACTTGATAATTTTTATTGTGTGCATTGTATTACCTAAGTATATGGATATGTGGGGATTGTAGTTGTTTTTATTTATGTGAAATAGAGGACATGGAAAAGTCATAACTTGATTATATGCAATGATTTAATGATAAATTGCTATGTGATGTAATGAAAAAGTTATGGTGTACTTCAAGACTAGTTTTATAATAAGGTGGTGTTAAGTGCTTAATAATGTGTTGTTGGGTATGATCCTAGGGTCTATATTTGAATTTATGATCCAAATGTCTGTGCTACTCTTGTTTGAGAACGATCTTGGAAGTATTTTATCAAGTATAGTTATGTTCTAGGAGTTGGTATGGATATAAAAATGGGAGAAATCTTACATAATTTTAAAATTCTAAGATGACCTCATCATGGCCTCCATAGAGAAACTAGCCTGCCATAGCGAGAATTTTTCTGCTATAGCGCATGTCAGCCGCTATAGCGGGCAAGGCAAGACAAAACCTTTGCCTTGTTTTCCCTGTTTCTCCTCTTGTTTCCGGAACGTTTAAATTCCTTTTTCCATCCCATACCAACATGGGAATACCAGGAATACAACAAAAAAAACTATAGCTTATAATACCAATGATTAAGCATTCAAAACAAGCATCTATGAGCTAACAAAAACAAGGAAATAGAAAAAGATGTATTCATGCCTAAATGGGGCAAAAACCAAGTCTAGTTCAACATATCCAAAAGGGAGAGGGAGTGTCCTTCAGATAGGAGATCCTCAAGGGCCCTCTCGCCTATCCATGCATCTCTTAGGAATAGAAACTTCTGAAAGTCCTCCCGGGTGAGTGTGGGAATCTCCTTTTGGAGAGCAACAAATGTGAAGATTATCTTAATGGCCTTCCACATCCTGGCCATTACGCGATCCTGCTCATGATTCTTCTATCTCTCCCAATCCAATTACTGATGGAGCATCTTATTTCCATGAGCAGGGGGGAGATATTGTGACTCTGGAAGTGGCACCTCATAAATCTCTTCGAATATAAGCTAGGTCCTTCTCCACGTGGCCGCCAGAAAATGGGTGCTAGGACTAGGAAAAAAGGGCACAAACCTCATCAAATGTATCTTTTACCTCACTTGAACCTGTCGCGGTATGCCTGCTCCCAACTTTGTCTACTCTTCTCCTCTTTCTCTCTGGAGCAGGAAGTTTCCTCACTAGTAGGAAGTTGAATTGGGGGTTCACCACTGCTATCCAATCAGTACCATCCTTAGGCACCCCTACTCGTCTGCAAAGCGCGAACTCCAGTCCAGGGAGGAACGGGCCCTTCCTTCTACCCTTGTAAAAAATCCTTCCATTCGAATGATATTTGTTCCCCCACGTTCAATTGGATCCCCCTAATAGTGTAGGCCACTACTAGATCCCGAGGATAAACCACATCGAAAATATTTCCAATTGGATAAATCCTTCGGCCTACCAGTTCCAACCACCTCCGTGCATCTGCAGAAAAATAAGAACTAGTGATACCCTCAGTACTAGGCCAATAGACCTTACCCTAATGTTTCTCAACAACTAGTAAATCATGTAGCCATCTGATATCCATCTCCTTCAACTTGGTCTCAAAATCATCATTGAGAATGCCTGGCACTCCCAAGACATCATTCACCATTGGGACATCCACCCCTAGTATGGAAAGGGAAGGCTAGGGGGAATCCCAAAGGACTATCGGGAGAAGGGCATAAAACTCCATCACCTAGTCAGAGAGAGCATCACATGGAACTTCAATCAGTGGCCCTAGCCAAATTCTTAGATCATGTGATAGAACATTGGTGCCATTTTTTCCACTCCCCAAATGCGAAAGCTTTCTCAAAATAGAAAACCATCGTCCAGTAGTCCATGAACTACTCCCGATGAGCCTCATCGGGGAACCTCTTGTAAGGGTAATTGGGTCTATGGTGTGTAGCCATTTTATTAGTGAATCTACAAATACATTAATTTTTTACTTAGAAACCATAAAATCTCCTAAATGGGATTTAAAAGAAAAATTCATCTTTGGCAGAACTGGGAGGCTACTGCACATAGCCTCCGCTATAGAGAAAACCTGTTTGTTGTGGTCTTTACTATATCGAGAAGCAAGGCCTTCTACTAATGATTAGTAACTCTCAAAACATCGTCAATATATATATATATATATATATATATATATATATATATATATATATATATATATATATATATATATATATATATATATATATATATATATATATATATATATATATATATATATATATATATATATATATATATATATATATATATATATATATATATATATATATATATATATATATATATATATATATATATATATATATATATATATATATATATATATATATATATATATATATATATATATATATATATATATATATATATATATATATATATATATATATATATATATATATATATATATATATATATATATATATATATATATATATATATATATATATATATATATATATATATATATATATATATATATATATATATATATATATATATATATATATATATATATATATATATATATATATATATATATATATATATATATATATATATATATATATATATATATATATATATATATATATATATATATATATATTAGGGTCAAAATCCTAATTCTAGTTGGATTCTGCTTTGCCTAGGTCAAACCAGTCCGATGATAAGGGGGTCACGGTGTAGGGTCCATCGCAAAAGGTTGTGCCTTGTGGCATAGGATCCATCTCAGACTCTGTCTCCTATTATTGAGTCTCTGAAGTTTAGTTCTTGCATAGGTGTGGCGTGAGGCTAATCTCATGGTCCTTCTTGTAGCTATGTTTGCTCCATTTTAGCCCAGATTACTTTGCTTTGCTTTCCAATCTATCCTATGGATCCTTTCTTCTTGTTTTGGCCTGAAATCAACCAAATCATGTCTATTATCTCATTACAACATATCATCAGTAAACACATGTATATTCACAAGATTATACTCAAAACTTAACTAAAACATATGTAAAATATTGTGTTTGAATACATAAATACAACCCAGATCACCAGCCCAACATTTAGATCTGTATTTATCCTTGAACAACTCACCTATCCTTTATAGACCCAATATCATACCACTTCTAGTTATACAATGTTACTCACAAATTCAGATTCACATAGACAATTTAATAATAATATGGAGTTTACTAATTCAAGCACAAGTTCAAAACTTATCATGCAAATATAACAACTACTAGACTGACTCATTATCACATATATAGGGTTAACATGCTAATATGAAACTATTGAAGTCATTAAGCTACTAGTTCTAACTATCAAGTGCCCTCACAATCAAAGAATTGCCCTTTTTTTCACTCATCATATGTATAATATTAATAGGGCATAAGTATATCAAGTCTCTCACTCTCAAAAAGAAATTCAAGATATAACAAAACATATCATAGGGTTGCCAATAATGTATTCCTCAGTTAATCAAAGCATAAAACTGTAAGATCAGAAAGATTTTTTCGAGTTGTAATTTCCCGATGGATTGGAATTATTTGGTTATAAATAGTGATTACTTTTCCATATGCAATTTAAGATACTGACAAGATCAATAGAGTTCTTCTTTCTTAATCACCATACTTTCAATTTTCTATGATAGTTTCCCCTTTTCACTCTTCTTGGGATATTTTCCTTCTTTTCACTACTTAGTTGCTATAATGATGTTTTTCGTTCTTTATTTTTTTTTCTCACACTTCTCAAATTTTATAGCCAAGTCATATAGATTTTTTTCCCTTTATGTTGTTATTCTTTGTTTACACCAAGCATAAATATGAGGCTAGTTAATAAAGGGGAATCATGCTACACAATATGATTAGGCTTATAGGCTCAAAAAGGTTAATTAACTAGGAAAAATGTGTTGTTAGGTATCGTAATATAGTTAAAAATTTAGGTTTAAACAAGAAATGTCTTAATCACATCCAACAAGTTGAAACACAAAGTTCAACCTTTCACACACACATGATGAGTTCTAGATGTCTCAATATGAATGAATGAACAAATGAGCACCACACATGGCACATTAACAGTTTCAAACTTAGTTATCTAAAACTTTCACTTTTACATCTAACACATCGAATGCTATGCAATATTAAGTCCTATTTTTATTTTTAGGGTCATCTTTTAGATAGTACATGAGTCTACACTTAAATATTTCTATCTTTTTATACTTTTTTGAACAATGAACTCCCATAATGTCTATCAAAATCCATATTTAGAGTACCTTACTACTATTGATGAACTTATTTATTCTAAAGTATCTAAGACTTAAAAAAAGCTAAGCTAATTCTACAATCTACAAATAAATCCTAGTCATTTCAAAGGGACTATCCTCAAAAAAGTATCAAAAACAAAATTCGAGGAACCTAAAATAAAAACAAACAAATAATACAACACTATGACTAAACTAACAAGTCTTTAATGTGCTCCCCACCCCACACTTAAGAGTTAGCGTTGTCTTCAGTGCTATTAAGAGAAATAATACTCCTTAATTCAGCGAACACTTTGCAGCATTAGACTAATGGACCTACAAGGGATAAAAATTTGTTAGTGTATATTGCTATATTATACAGTGGGTTACCTTTCATCGAGCGCTAAATTTAACATCACAGCATGAGAGAGTGATTCAAGTCATTAGTTCTCATCAAGATAAACCTCATCCACCAATTTGACATCTTCTCATTCTTCCAAATAATGCTTCATTCGTTAACCATTTACTTTGAACTTGGATCCATTTATGTGTTCGAGTTCAATGGCTCCATAGGGGAACATTGTGTCACTTGACAAGGACATGACCACTTTGATCGGAGTTACCCAAGAAACAATTTGAGTCTTG
The DNA here is from genome assembly GCF_000226075.1 of Solanum tuberosum. Taxonomy (NCBI): domain Eukaryota; kingdom Viridiplantae; phylum Streptophyta; class Magnoliopsida; order Solanales; family Solanaceae; genus Solanum; species Solanum tuberosum. Next base: position 616,137 of record NW_006239175.1, on the reverse strand, counting down.
AGTCGAACAACAATGCCCAATCACCTGGCTTAAACTCTCGTTTTTGTATACGTTTATCATGGAAATGCTTCATTCTTGCTTTGTACAATGCTGAAATCCCATATTCTCGCAATATAAATTCGTCAAGTTCATTCATTTGTTTCATCCCCAAGTTTCATGCATTCCCCCAATTCAAGTTCAACTTCTTTGGTACCCATAACGCCTTATATTCAAGTTCAACTGGTAAATGACATGTATATCCAAAACTAATTTGATACATATAGGTGTTTTGAATGTAGTTATATATGGCCGCAACGCATCATGAAGCCTTTTTACCCAAGTACTCCAACCATCTTAACTTGGATGTTCTTTATATCCCTATTTGAAACTTTCACTTGCCCACTTACTTGAAAGTGATAGAGTGTAGAAAATTTATGTTTTACTCTACACTTTTAAAGTAGTGAACTAAATAGTCAGTAAGTCTGATCCTCTATCACTACTGATTGCCCTTGGTATTTCAAACCTACAAAAAATATTCTTCTTTAAGAACATAGTGACACGTTTACATTCATTGTTGGGAAATACAACCACCTCTATCCATTTTGCTACTAAAATATATCTATTCCCAAAAGAATCAGAGAATACCCCATAAGTCGATGTCCCATACATCAAATAATTCTATTTCTATGATAGGTGTGAGGGGTAATTCATATTTTCTCAATATTCCCCCAAACCTCTGGCATTGATGGCATATTTTCATAAATTCATGTACATCTTGATAAATTATTGGCCAATAGAAGCCACTTTGTAGTACTTTGTGCGCAGTTCATATACTTCCATGATGTTTTCCCATGGGATAAGAGTGACATGCCTCTAGTATTGGTATCATTTCAGCTTTTGGGATGCATCTACGAATAATATTATTGACACATACTCTAAATAAATATGGTTCATCCCAATAAAACTTTTTCGCATCATATATGAATTTTCTTTTATGATGATAGTTGAGGTTAGAAGGCGCCTTGTCACAATAAGAAAGTTAGCAAAGTCTGCAAACCAAGAAATCATAGGAAGCTTCAGATTCATCTGAGAAAATGAGTCAGACTCATGTTTGGTTAATCCTCCATCTTCTAATTTAGAAAAGTGACTGGAGACTTGATTCTTACACCCTCATTGATTTTTTAATTCTAAAGTCAAACTCTTGCAATAGTAACACCCATAGAATTAATCGAGGCTTTACATTTTTTTTTGTCATTAGATATCGAAGTGCAACATAGTTAGTGTAGGTTAATGTACTACTTACAACCTTAGTTTCTATGCTATGCCAAGTCATGTTCGTCTTAATCATCCTTTCAAGCATATCACTAGTCTCCTCATAAGTGTGTTCCATTAGTGAACTATCTACAATATTATTGACCAGAGAATTGTTGATCGTGTTTAACAAACTGTACACTCTCTGGCAACATCTTATTTTGTAGCTTGTGGTTCAAGCACAAATTACCTTTTTTTTAATCTCAGCCAAGCTCCTAGAGTGCTTCACTTGGGACTTGTTTGAATTTGCTGATCTTATTCCTAAATTAGATATACCTACTTGGAGGAAAGAACCTCTCCAAGAGTACCCCTATAAGTTCAGTCTAGGTAGTGATGGCTTCTGGTAACTCTCCCAGCCATGTAGTTGTTTCACTAGTCAGAGAGAATAGAAACAACTTTATTCCTTCTTGAGAGATATCTAGGAGATTGTAAGCTAGACATACCTCTGCAAAGTCTTTAAATGTTTAATCAGGTCTTTAAGAGGTAAACCATTGAATAAAACCTTCAAACCCAGTAAATACAACATCGTGCTGGTGATGTTGAATGTGATGTTTTCAACCAGTGGTGGAGGTTTAATGCCCCCATTGTAAAGCAATGTCAGCTACCAACCCATTGTCGTATGACATCAATGGGAAGTCTATCAGATCTACTCCCCAAGGATTGGCTAAGGGGTATTGACAATATGACTATGGGAACCAAGGTTTGAACTAGGGACAATATCAGTAATGTATATATGAGAATCACAGAGAAAAATCTTCAGAAGTAGAGGTGTACAACCTCATATTCCTTTCAAGAGCAAACTTCAAATTCACCCTACTAGTTCTAAAATGGAAGATATGTTGTCCCTTGTACTAACAAAGGTAGAGTCAACACATAGTATTAAGCACCAAATGCATGATGATGTAGCAAGTATGAGACAAATCATGAATACTCACTTCCCAACCTTAAAGCATATAGAAACTATGATGAACCTAATCTCATCATCACTGGGCCAAACAATGAAAGATAGTTATCTTGGAGATTGCAACAATAACATTAAGTGCATGAGTGACCACGGGAGGTGGAGGAATAAGTGGAAGTGATGGAAAATGATGCTATACAGAGAGTCCAACCATATGATGATTCAACTACAAATGAGGAAACAAGTAAAAGAGAGGATCAACATATTGATCTTGAACCTAGAGAGGACAAACATGAAAAATACCAAAATAAAGCATCTCATGAGCAAGAAGAGAAAATATTAACAAGCAAGGACGCTTCAATAATCCCTATTCCAAGGCCGAAATGTCTTCCTCCATTCCTTCAAAGGCTGATGAAAAAGAAAGAAGATGAAAAGTTTAAGAAGTTTATATCAATGTTAAGTAATTATCAATTAATATTTCATCAGTGGAGGCTTTGAAACAAATGCTAGGATATGGACAGTTTATGAAAAACTTGTTCACAAATAAAAGAGAAGTAAGCGGAGACACAATCGAAGGTATACATTATTGTAGTGCTATTAGCTTCAAACTCTCTAGTGCAATAAATGGAAGATCTAGGAGCATTCACTATTGCATGTACAATTGGGGCAATGCAGTTTGCCAAAACTTTAGTTCATTAGACAATAAGTAGTAAAGCAAGTTCACCTTGTCAATCAAAACTACATACTTAACAATTTTTTCCTTTTTGATGATGACAAACAATGCACCATACATCCCTAGCCCACACCATATAACTTCCCGTTCACTTTACCAATCATCAAAACTACATACATGTTCTCTTATTTCTTATCAAAGGTTGATGGATGAAAATAGTATTGAAGACGCATAAAATATCAAATCCTTAAAAAATTCAAAACATATTCACCCTGAAGGTGCTTGACCCAATATGCATTTTCATCTTTACACAAAACTACCCCATATGTATTGAAGGTGCGCAAGGGGTCGTGGCGTTTTCACCCATTATTAGCAAGTTTCTCAATACTCATTTAGTTGAATTGCCTCTCAAGTTGCACCATTTTCAAGAAGAAAATGAATCAATTTAGTGAGAGTCAAAATGGAATAAAGTCATTTTATTAATTGCGAGTTGGCAAGTGAAGTAGGTCCACATTACATGAACAGAGACTAAATAATTAATAAACTTAAGTAGGGTAGGCAATTATTAATAAATATTTGTGGGTAATGGTTTATATTTTTTCTTACGTAGACAACTTCATTTAAATATTAAAATGGCATGTGAAGTGATGATAAAGATAAAGACAAAGGGTGGTGATTGGAGGGATGAGGGACGTAAGCAACGTTTGCTTGTGCTTGAAAAAAACACGTAAATTGATGAGGTTAATGTGGACACTTTCTCTTCTCTACTATTTCTCACATCATCCTCACTCGTCACCTCCTTCTCCTTACTTCCTTCTTCTTTCTTTTTTTTTGTCTTTTTTTATATTTGTTTCTTCATCGATAACTGTTCACTATATTATTTTGAGATGTTTAACAATATTTGTTTATTTTATTAAATCAATGAACATTCTATACTTAGTTCTTAATTTACTTTTATCATTAATTATAGTCATTTTTGTATTACATTTTTCAAGATGTTGTATTTATTATATTCAAAGGGTGATATGATAAAATCACCATTTTATTTATAGTTTCTTAAGAAGTATGCAAAGTCAATAGTCGACAAGTATTAATGAATAAAGTATTTTTTAATTTAACATGATATTTGAAAAAATAAAATAAAATTTGTGGTCTAAAATAATATTTAGATATTTATATGCCTAAAATTTATTTATTAAGAATAAAATTAATTTTAAAATTAAATTATTTCTAATTATAATAACATAATATTTTTTTTTTTTAAAAATGAACTAAAATATACGTAAAAGGGACAAAAGGAGTATTAATTGTTCCTACAAACTTCAACTAATTTTATCTGACGTTTCGACAATTGCAAATATAAATATGCAAAGTTGAAATGGTATTCTCATCGGATAGGATTTTTATTTGACTTTTTAATAAAAGAAAAATCATTTCTCAAATAAATTTAAGATCTTATAGGTCATAAATTTTTGTTTAAAATCAGTTACTTCCTTGTTCACTTTTAATTTTCACAATTGAATTTAATATATTAATTAAAAAATAATAATTAATATAATCATTTTATTAATTGATGTCTAGTATTTTTTAGATTCTAAAAAATAAATTATGAATAATTTATTTTAAAAATACTAACTAAATTAAAAATTTATTTAAAATTGATTGTTGCTTACATTTTCAAGAGCTACCTTGTTCTTTCATTTGACTTTTCTCTGGCAAAACGAAAAAGACTTTGGCTGTTTTCACATAGAGAAAAATGGCAAACTTCGTTTTACAATACCTCCATTTCCATGGCTTTCTCCTCATCTTTTCCCTTTTTCTCTGTCCCAATTCCTCATATAATTCCTAACTAGCTAGCTATCCCTTGTTCAATTTCTTTTCTCTCCCCAAATTCAATGGCTCTTTCTTCCTAATGATCCCTCTATTTCCCCTTTCTCCCATAAACATACAGAACGTATGCTGTAATGGATAGTAGGACTGCTTTTTCGGATTCGAATGATATTAGTGGAAGCAGTAGTATATGCTGCATTGGCGGCATGAACGAATCGGAAACTTCACCGGCAGACGTCAATTCCCTCAAACGTCTATCAGAAACACTAGAGTCTATCTTCGATGCGTCTTCACCGGATTTCGACTTCTTCGCTGACGCTAAGCTTGTGGTTCCAGGCGGTAAGGAAATTCCGGTGCACCGATGCATTTTGTCAGCGAGGAGTCCTTTTTTTAAGAATGTATTCTGTGGGAAAGATAGGAAGACGAAGCTGGAACTCAAGGAGCTGATGAAAGAGTATGAGGTCAGTTTTGATGCGGTGGTCAGTGTGCTCGCCTATTTGTATAGTGGAAAAGTTAGGTCTTCACCTAAAGATGTGTGTGTTTGTGTGGACAATGAGTGCTTGCATGTAGCTTGTAGGCCAGCTGTGGCCTTCATGGTTCAGGTTTTGTACGCATCCTTTACCTTTCAGATCTCTCAATTGGTCGACAAGTTTCAGGTAAACTATCAAAAACCCTCCAATATCAATTGTTCTTCTTGTCAATAGAATTGGAACTTTGTAAGTTAGCCAGTTGTATTACTAATGCCCTTAATTTAATGTAATTTTCCTTGCAAAATCTTTCTTGATTTAAATATGTTTGCCTTTGCATCCTAGGATAGTAATTTTTCTGAGTGAAATGGTGAGAATCTATTAAGTTGCTTACGGAATTTCAAGTGTCTCTAGGAGTCACTTGTGAGCTATGTTTTAATTTTAAATAATAGGTATGATCTATGTGCACCCTTTTTTTTCTTGTACTTTGTTCTTAGTTAAGTCCTCTTGCTTTCGAGAGATTGTAGGTCTTTTTTGACTACTTCGTTTCATATAATTAGAGGTTCACTCCATTCTGGTTTTAACTCCTTCAATTATCATAGTGTCACATTTATGACTTGAACATTTGGAGGTCTATGTAGGACATGATCAAACCTACTTAAGTGATATCTCTACAACTTTCCCTTCATGTGGGTACTCGTGATCCTTGCCAGAAAATATTGAGAGTCTAGATACTGCAAAAGTATAGCTTTATTCATAGCGTTTGTACAGTATTTATAAGACAACAAGTTAGATCAAATAAACTAAGCAATCCCTAATTCTTAGGAGATCCTTGAATCAAGGGATTTCCTCTAAACTATTTTCCTAGAATAATATATTCAATTCCATATTTACAAGAGCTGATTATAATCAAATCTGCCAGCTTATTTGTGGAGCAAATTACAATCAAATCTATCAGCTCATTGATGGACCAGATTGTGACTAAATCTGCCTACGCATTCGACACTCCCCCTCAAGTTGGCATGTAAATACCAAACATGCCTAACTTGCTCACAGGCTCAAAAGTAATCCTGAAAAGACCTTTTGTGAAAATAACTGCAACTTGTTCAGTTTTTGGAACAAAAGGAATGCACACACTTCGATCTTCAATCTTCTCTTTAATGAAGTGTGTTCACTTCAACATGCTTTATTGTCAACCTTCATTGTCACAATACAACTTCATTGGATAACTCATATGTCTTCTTAGTTCTTCCAAAAATCTCATGAGCCACAACATTTCACAAATTCTGTGTGCCATGGATCGATACTCAGCCTCAACACTACTTCGAGCTACCACATTTTGCTTCGTACTTCTCCATGCCACTAAATTTCCCCAAACAAAGGTACAATATCCAGATGTAGAACTTCTATCAATAGATGAACCAAGCCAATCTGCATTCATATAAGCCTCAATACTTCCTTGCTCATTCTTTTTAAAGAATAACCCTTTTTCAGGAGAACTCTTTAGATACCTTAAGATTCGATACACAGCTTCTTGGTATTCTTCTCGTGGTGCATGCATGGAATGACTTACTAGGCTCACAACAAAGGAAATATCAGGTCTAGTATGTGACAAGTAAATCAACTTACCCTACCAATCTTTGATCTGGCCTCTATCAATCAATTTTCCTTCCTTTACAAGCTTTAGATTTAGATCAATTGGAGTTTTAGTTGGTCTACAATCACTCATTCTTGTTTCTTTTAGCCGATCAAGAACATACTTCCTTTGTTACACTATAATATTCCTTTATCTGATTGTGCAACTTCCATGTCGAGAAAGTACTTTAGCAGGCCTAAGTCCTTTATCTCAGATTCTGAGGCAAGACGTTCCTTTATATATATATTTTTTTCAACTACATCATCTCCTGTGAGGAAGATATCGTTGACATACATTATAAGAATTGTTGTTTTTCCTTCTAGTGAATGTCAAATAAACAATTGTGTGATCTGCTTGTCCTTGCACATATCCTTGCTTCTTCACAAACTGAGTAAATTTTTCGAACAAAGTCCTTGGAGATAATTTTAGACTATAAAGAGATCTTCTAAGCCTGCATATCTTTGACTTGTACTTCCCTTCAAAACCTGGAAGGGGGATCCATATAGACTTCTTCCCCTAGGTGCCCATTCAAGGAAGCATTCTTCACATCCAACTGATGAAGAAACCCGTCAAGATTTACTGAGATTGTCAACAAAACTCTAATTGAGTTTAGAGTAGGTACTGGAGCAAACGTCTCGAAATAGTCAATACCATATGTTTGCGCAAATCCTTGCTAAGGATCCGTCTGATTTGAATTTGGTGGTGAACACCCATTACAACCCACTGGTTTCTTTCCCTCTGTTAAATCCATCAACTCCCATGTCTTATTTTTTTCAAGAGCTCGCAATTCCTCCAAAATAGTCTCCTTACGGCTTCCACTCAGGAACTCGTAGAGCATCCTGCACATTTTTTGGAATCTCCACACTAGAAAGTTGTGAAGTAAGTGATGAATAACTAAGAGACAACTTTTTATAGGACACACATTGAAATAGGGTATTTAGGAACATTTCTAACACCTTGTGTTTCACAATAGGTAGGTCCAGATCTGAGGAGTTAGAAAAATAGAATCGGTTGGAAGATTACCTTGAATACTAGTAAGGTCTTGCGGAACTGACTTTTGGTAGTGTTGAGAATCTTCGGTCTTTTTTCCTTGAGTTCGGTTCCTTTTCAAGTACACCTGTATTTCTTTTGTTTGTTCTCTATTCCCCATTTTTATTTGTCATTTGAAGGCTCTACAAGTTCAATTTATGAGTTCTTATCATTTAAGTAACTTAGGTCCCTATCATCTTTTGGATCACACTTATTTATAACTTGTTCTAGATCCCTCACATCAGTATTTGTTATAATATCAGGCTCCTCATTTGCCTGATGTCTAGTTTCCTCAATATCACAAAAAGACGAATCTTCACCTACATGATACTCCCTCTAAAGATGAGTGATAAAATAGAGTTGGGACTCAAAGAAAGTTAGATCCATTGTGACAATTATCTTCTTAGAATGTGGAGCATAACACTTTTATCCCTTTCGACTTGGGGCATATCCTACAAAAACACACTTCTTAGCCCGCGGTTCAAGTTCACTACAATTATGAACATGAAAAAATGTTGTACAACCAAAAACCTTTAGAGGCAGATCTGTAGTTAACCTAGAACTAGGAAAACTCAAAGAAAGTTAGCTCCATTGTGACAAAATATCTTCTTAGCATGTGGAGCATAACACTTATATCCCTTTCGACTTGGGGCATATCCTACAAAAACACACTTAGCCCGCGGTTCAAGTTCACTATGATTATGAACATGCAAAAAATGTTGTACAACCAAAAACCTTTAGAGGCAGATCTGTAGTTAACCTAGAACTAGGAAAACTCAAAGAAAGTTAGATCCATTGTGACAAAATATCTTCTTAGCAAGTGGAGCATAACACTTATATCCCTTTCGACTAGGGGCATATCCTACAAAAACACACTTAGCCCGCGGTTCAAGTTCACTACGTTTATGAACATGAAAAAATGTTGTACAACCAAAAACCTTTAGAGGTAGATCTATAGTTAACCTAGAACTAGGAAAACTCTCTCTGATAACTTTAAAAGGTGTTTTAAATTCAAGAGGACGAGATGGCATCCTATTAATAAGGTAAGTGGCAGTCAAGAAAGCCTCTCCCCAAAAGGTGTCGAGGAACTTTACTAGTAAACATTAAAGATCTCGTTACCTCTAATAGGTGTCTATTCTTTCTTTCGGCAATACCATATTGTTGAGGTGAATCCGAACAAGAGCTTTGGTGTATGTCACGACCCAGGGGTACCCCCTAGATGTAACATGGCGTATAGAACCCCGAAGGACTTCATACAAGCCATTTAGTCTTCATAACATAAGCAATAGAACAATAAGAGTAAAAACACATTTCATTGTCTAAAAATTTCATAAAGAGAAGCGGAAGTCTAGACACTAAGTCTCAACATAGCCATCTATTACAATGTTTGAATGAAATAGGGCCTAGTCCATACAACATGTCCAAAAAGGGAAATACATGAAACGAAACTACAACATGAGAAAAAGCCGTCCTCGAACCATGAGGACTCACCAACAAGCTCGGAAGATACACAAGTCCAAGCTTTAGCCACTAGAATGATCACCTCGAGAATCGGACCCTACAATTGGGAAAAATGTAGGAAAAGTAGGCGTTAGTACAAAAATGCACTAAGTATGATAGCCATGCATAAAAACATTGAAAACATGCTAAAAGGGACATTTCATTTGAGAGTATGCAATTTACCAAGTTTAAGCATCATCATAAAGTTAGTGGAACAACATAATGTCATAAACATAGCCAACATAGTCATCATCACCTTTGATACCTTTGAGAACTCATATAAAAGCTTCTTGAGTAACCATAGTTCATAATTCATATTCTTGTTCTTATTGTGGGAATAAGCCTTAACCAACATGAGACCATGTGAGCTATAACATGATCCCGGGTGTTACCCACACCGAAAAGGGGTGTCCTACTTGCCTAAGGTAGAACCATACTTTTAGCTTAGGTGGATCCATTAGCTAAATAATAACCTATGGGGCACATAGTTTATGGATAAGGAGATTGCTACTAGAAACCCGGCCTCGACTATCCTGAGGGCTTCCATCCCAAGAGATTACTTCTAGAAACCCGGGCTCAACTAATGTGAGGGCTCCCATCTCATATCAATATTCACTCGGTGCTAAGCATTTATTCCCACAGAGTACTTATTAAGTCTTGACTTAATTCATATTCATGGAAGAATGTCTTGACACTCAATCCATGCTTAATTCATAAGATAGCTCTTGATCATGCGTGAGAATAACCTTTCACCGTCCATGTCTACATACAAGTCTTAGATTCAATTAGGTGAGAAAACCTTTCAACCTTAGAATCTTCATTATGCGAGAAAACCTTTCACATCATATCATATTCATGCATAGGTGTGTATATGAGAATTTCCTTTCAACAACACAACAACTACATCATAATCATAGATGCTTCACTCTCAAAGTGTTCTTAAAGCATATACATATGTTTCATAAGTACATGCATAATTCACATACTTGCCCTTTCAAGGTTCAAAGTTCACTTTCAATCAACACGTCTAGAATTCAAACATTAGACATGGATATCATCATAATTCAAGTAACCCAATCACTACATGCATAATTTCATAACAATCTTCTTTCATCAACAAAGACCCACATCACATGATCACAATTGAGACATATGGGGATTTCATGGGTTCTTGGTGATTCATCATAAAAACCATAGGAAATCATCAATTCATGCTTAATATAACATAATTCAATCATTAGAATCGATTTTGAAAGGAACCCATGACTTTGGAATCAAACCCTAACATTTGGGGATTTCTATCTTTGACATTGGGATTTTGAAGGAGCTCCATGGATGAAAGCTACCCTACCTTAACAACAAAGCCCAATGAATTTGATGTGAAGAACCTTGCTCCTTGAATCCTAGCTCCAACTTCCTTCTTCTTCTTCTAGTTCTAGAGAAGTTCTAGAGAGAGAATATTTGGGGGATGAACTTTGGGGATTTGATTTGGGTTTTGGAAATAATGAGTTGAATGGGTGGGATTTTGGGTTAAAATGACTTATATAGTGACCCTAAATTAAGGCAAAACGACCCCACTTAAGTGGGATTAAACCGGAATTACCCAAAACACCCTTCACTTTGTGTGGGCTGCCCAGTCCTCACGTGGGGTCCCACAAGCAGTGGTCCTCTTCGTGGACTTGAGGCAGTGGCTAGGCAACAAGTGCCTTTAGCCCACAAGCCCAAGGCATCTTCACGGAGGGCTCCACGAGCAGTGGTGCTTGCCACGAGCCGTGGTCCCTCTCGTGGGCCTTGAGGCAGTGGCTTGCCACTTCCTTTCCACCCTCACACCACCAACTCCACTCCACGAGCCTTCTCACGAGCCGTGAAGTGGCTAGTGAAGGGGGGCTGATTTTTGGCAGATTTGGGGAGGCTACTGCCTAGCCCACCACGAGCCTCACCAAGGGCCGTGGTCTTGACCACGAGCCGTGGTGGTGGGCGTGGTAGGTGGGGCAGTGCCTACTCCAAGGTAGGCTGCCCTTGCCCCCCCTCCCTTGGCCCTTGCCCTTCTTCCTTGACGTTAACCCTCACGTTTAGCTCTAGTTTAGCCTACTAATTTCCGGGGTGTTACAGTGTACTACCCCAGTTTTTCTGAAAAGAACTTCCTAATTGTTCATTAAAAAATTCACGACCTTTGGTCACTCTGAAATTTTTTGATTTTCTTATTGAATTGTGTTTCCACCATGACATAGAAAGTCTTAAATACATTTTTATTGTTCCCTGCACAAGGAGTGTAGGTAAAGAAAAAACAGGAACTTTAGTCATGTGGTCACTAGCTCCTAAATCTATGATCCAAGAATCTATTTGGTTGGAATTGGCACTAAGAAAAGCAGATGATACAATATGTGTTTCAGCAAAAAAGCAAGAAGGATTAGAAGAATTTGGTGCATTTGGACGAAATTGTGGAGATTGAAGGAGTTTGTGCAGAATTTCTAGTTGTTCCCTTGTAAATGGAGACGTTTCTGGAGAAGGTTGCTGGCCCTGCTCAAAATAGGTTGTTTGAAGGGCCTGATCACTTTGATATTGAAAGCCACGATTATCAACTCTCTTCCTCCAGTTTAGTGGTTTCCCATAAATCTTCCAAATGTTTCACGGGTGTGCCAATGTTTTTTGCAATGATCGCACCATGACCTTTTTTTTTGTCATCTTCATTCTTCACTGCTACAAGAGCTAAAGAGTCTATAGCAGGTTTTAGTTCAACATTTAAATCATGTTTTAACATAACTTTCTTCCTAGTTTCCTCTCTAATGACTTCAGAAAATGTTTCACAAAGTGAGGGCAGAGGATTTTTTCATAGGATTCGTGACCTGGCCTCGTCAAACTCCCAGTTTAATCCTGCTAAAAATGGAAAGCTCTCTCATTTTCTTCCTTTTTTTGCTTTCACACTATTCACAGAACATTGTCATTCATCATTTTAACACTGGTCTAACTCCTGCAACAGACACCATTTCATTATAATAAGCAGTGACTTCTATATAACATCACTGGTCTCACAACATTCTATAAAGCTTGGTTCCACTTTTTGGTATTTTCCTACCGCATGACACTCAACTGTCCATTTAATTGTTCTATTTAATTTATATGTTATGTTTTCGAAGTCATTTTCCTGGAAAATTATGTCTAGATATCTGAAATGATCGTTAGGCACCATTATAACTCACATATAATCTTATTTGAGCATCATTCCTCTCAAACGGGACTAGATTTGCATTGCATATACCCTTTCTTCTACTTATTTTAAAACACTGACTATCAACATTTATTCTAAAATCTTACTATCTAAAGTGTTTCTCTGTGATTCCTACTCTTGATTTACTCGTAACTTGTTTAATCAATTAAAACAATATCATCTATGGCATGCATCATGAAATCTCATTCTATATGACATTTATTTGTTTATTTATAACTAGAATAAAGAAGTATTTTCTCACGGACAATCTGAGGTGTAACACATAGATAAGAGAAACTCTTCACTCTCTCCTCCGACTATTCTTACACTTGTGAGTGCTCCCTCACATATATCGTGTATGTCATTTATTTATTTGAAATTCATTCCTATCTTCTCCTGTACCCAACAAAGTACTTCTTTTTGCACGTTATCATATGTCTTTCTAAGTTGATGGATATAAATCATGATGTGGTGATATGCTTCCTTCTCAGTAAATTTGTATCAATTTTCTTAGCAAAATTATAACCTTTCTTTTTGCGTGTAATAAGTAAAAATTAGCTAAAACTAAATCATAACAGAAGACCAACTCTAGAGTACCTTCCTTTCTTTATCCCAAGTACCATAACCAAATGATTCTTGTCCTTGGTCTAAACTATCACTTGGTCTACCCACATGTCTATTCAGATCTTTCCTAGTAAAGATCTATTGGTCATTTGAGATCCTTTTGACCATATCTTCTCAAAAGTGAGTTTTAGTTTTACCGTCTCATTCTTTTTGCGGAATGTAAACACTAATGGTGTTAATTGTCTTCCAGATTAGTTATTAGAGAAAACTACTATAAAAAATGACATTCCATCTTTATTAATCATTAATAAAAGGGTCGGTTTTAGATTGCCTTTTGTGGGAAAGAATTAGGGATTGAATTGCTCTGGTATGACAGCATTATTTCTTTATAGAAAAAACAGCCGTGTGTGGTGAGGTACATCTACGACCGATAGCCAATTTGGCCAAGTTTCTGCAAAGCCAAAAGTGTTTTTTGTTAAAAGAGAAGTTCTTATTTTAGAGAATTGAGAGGTTTGACCAAGCTTTTAGGAAAAAAGATGAGTGCTTTTGAGTAGTAGCAGGAGTTGTATTTTGAAAAGCTAAAAAACGCCGCTTTTCCCAAGAAGCATTTTTGGAACCATGGCCAAGCACAATTTTCTGATCTTATATTGGCAAAAATGGTTTTCACAATGATTAGCCAAACACAAAATGCTACTCTCCAAAAGTACTTTCTTGAGTCGAAAAGTACTTCGGACAAAAAACACTTTTCAACATAAGCAGATTTTAGAAGTTTGGTCAAACAGGTTATGAATCTCCTTACGTAAAATTGGGGAACATTATATCTTTTCTCATTTAGATTAATAGGACACTTAGCAAAACCTTATTCACTTTGCAATCATGCGATATATGTTATTGAAAAGTCAGTTTCTTGTGAAATTCCTTAGTTATCACGATTTATCATGTATACATTACTACACAACTAACTGTACTGGCGACTAAGATATCTTTCCTAATGTTACATTGCATGTTTCCTCCCCTTTGCAGCGACACCTATTGGATATTCTTGACAAAGCTGCAGCAGACGATGTAATGATGGTTTTATCCATTGCAAACATTTGCGGTAAAGCATGTGAAAGATTGCTTTCAAGCTGCATTGAGATTATTGTCAAGTCTAATGCTGATATCATAACCCTTGATAAGTCCTTGCCTCATGACATCGTAAAACAAATCACTGATTCACGTGCTGAACTTGGTCTACAAGGGCCTGAAAGCAATGGTTTTCCTGATAAACATGTTAAGAGGATACATAGGGCATTGGACTCTGATGATGTTGAATTACTAAGGATGTTGCTTAAAGAAGGGCATACTACTCTCGATGATGCATATGCTCTCCACTATGCTGTAGCATATTGCGATGCAAAGACTACAGCAGAACTTTTAGATCTTTCACTTGCTGATGTTAATCATCAAAATCCTAGAGGATACACGGTACTTCATGTTGCTGCCATGAGGAAAGAGCCTAAAATTATAGTGTCCCTTTTAACCAAAGGAGCTAGACCTTCTGATCTGACATCTGATGGCAAAAAAGCACTTCAAATTGCTAAGAGGCTCACTAGGCTTGTGGATTTTACTAAGTCTACAGAGGAAGGAAAATCTGCTCCAAAAGATCGGTTATGCATTGAGATTCTGGAGCAAGCAGAAAGAAGAGATCCACTACTAGGAGAAGCTTCATTATCTCTTGCTATGGCAGGCGATGATTTGCGTATGAAGCTGTTATACCTTGAAAATAGAGGTAGGATGTCATGTTTCTGCTTACTTCTTCTCTTATAGTTATACTCTTGTTTCTTAAGATCCAGTCCATTGTATATGATCTTCCACTTGGTTTGCTCCTGCTCCTCTTCTGACAGCCTATGTCTAGAATTTCATATTTAATAACCAGTCCTATTTTCTATGGAAGTTTTGAGTGATATTTTGATATGTCTAATGGAGAACAAATTGAGGATGAGCTATACTATTATGTAATGACACATGGAGGATGACATATACTGTAGTGTCATAACAAATGAAGGATGAGATATGCTATAGTTTAATATTTCTCAGTTACCCTATAAAATTCTTCATAATAGTATGCAGGGGACGGGTGGGAAGAAAACTCGAAGATATGCTTTTCTTAATCTAGAAGTAGCTTAGGATACATATCATGTTGCATGCAATCCACGATTGCGAGGTCAGTTATGAATCGGGGTGGTTTCTTTGTTTGATAATCTTCATCCTCTCTACTCTTTCACTCTAGCTTTAGACATTTATCCATGTCACTGATAGTGCTCTTAAGGCTTAAGTCTATTTCATTTCAGTCCAAGGAATGGGGTGGTAATGTTCTGTTAAAAGTGCAGCTAATTCACCCCCACCTGGTCCATTTTTTTCTTCTTTCTTTAATTTGATAACGGGTGACCTTATGTCTCTCTTTTCCCCCTCGTATGTTATAGATCTCCCAGTTTGCTATAAATTCATTTGTGATCTCGTGATGAAGAACTTTTTGCTCTCTATGTTGCATTACTCACACTCCCATCTTTTACCATTCCTAAGCCCATTATGATGATTATCCCGATACGTTGGGATGAGTCTCTTTAATTTGCTTCCCTATATGAAGTTATTGTTAAGAACATTCTGTTTCTGTTTATTGTCCATACTTAATTTAGAAGAAATATTTGTTTCAGCTTATTGTCCATCCAACTCTCTTCGAGAATAGCATTTGTCACTATATCATGCTTTTTCCATCCTAGTATGCCCACACAGCCATCTCAGCGTCCTCATCTTCACAACTTTCATCTTCTAAGCGTGGGAGTTCTTGATTGGCCAACCCTCCAGCCCATACAACATAGTCGGTCTAACCACTGCTCTATAGAATTTACCTTTTAAGTTTTGGGAGTACCTTCTTATCACACAAGATTTCGGATGCAATCCTCCATTTCATTCACCTTGCACTAATACGATGTGTGACATCATTGTCAATCTCCCCATTTCCTTTGGATAATAAACCCAAGATACTTGAAACTTCCTCTCTTTTGAATGACATGTGTATCAAGATTCACTTCCATGCCAGCCTCATATGCATTACGTCACTGAACTTGCACTCCAAGTATCCTGTCTTGGTTCTACTCAATTTGAACCCTTTAGACTCCAAGGTGTGCCTCCAAACCTCCAACTTAGCGTTAACTCCGTTCTGGGTCCCTTCAATCAGAAATGTCATCTGCAAATAACATATGACATGGCACCTCTCCTTGGATATGCCATATCAATTCATCCATCATTAAAACAAACAAGAACAGGCTAAGAGTTGATCTCTAATGCAACCCCATCACACTAGGCAAGTGCTCGGGGTCACCTCCTGTCGTACTTACTCGGGTTTTGGCTCTATTATACATCTCTTTGATTGCCTTAGTGCACACCACATGTACACCTTTAGCCTCCAAGCATCTCCACTATGTTTAAAGGTAAAATAAATTAGTACTTTTTAAAGCAAAAAAGGGTGATACATTCATCAGGAAATTTTTAAAGATGCCATATGGTTTTCTTCTCGTAGTTTTAGATTTGTGACGCATGATATCCTTGACATTTTGTGATATATTCAAAACTAGCTCAAGGTTAAGGCCTGAAGTGCAAGGTTATTTTTTCCTTCTAAACTAAGATAATTGCTAAAATAAGAAAAAACAGCCGATTTTATTTTCCCTTCCTTATCCTTACTTCTTTTTCTCCTTCTTTCAACAACATACCTAGTGTAATCCCACAAGTGGAGTGTGGGGAGTGTAGAGTGTATGCAGACCTTACCCTTATAATTTGATATTTGTCAGATATGAGATAATATTTTACTTAAGAACTTATTACTTCAACTATTCTAAGTTTGGCATTCTTACACTAGCATTAAACATTCTGATGCACCCCACAAACTAAACATAGAAACCAAAATGAACTTGCCTATTTTAAAACAACAACAACATACCCAATGAAATCCCACTAGGTGGGGTCTGGGGAGGGTAGAGTGTACGCAGACCTTACCACTACCTTATGGAGGTAGAGAAGCTATTTCTGAAAGATAGATAATTTATTTTAAAACAGAGAAAAATAAATAATTGTCGGATAATTGTTGGAGTAGTAGCCGTCTTGTATTCATGAAATGCTTATTAAGCAATACATCTTTGTCTATCTCATAAACACATGGTATTAGAGCTTCTACGATATCTTATGCAAACTAAAATTCACCTCCCACATAGTAGAGGTTGGCCTTATGATGCAAATCCAGCCAAAGTTTCTTTTACTTTTCATAACTTCACTGTTCTGGCCCTTCTGAACGGCTTCTTTAGTATTACTCCTAGTTTTTTAGGACCATTTGAGCGCCCAGCATGCATTTTAAATGACCCTTTGGTAGTATTGCACTCCTTTCTTTGGTTGTTAAGATAGCATGGTGGTTCTTTTCGATGCCCTGCCTATTTTTGCTGATTGCACTGTGCTTTTTCTGGTGATTGTTCTGCTGGGGTACCTATTTCAATGGCACTGCCTCTTTCCGGCCATTTTTCATCAAATTCAATCAGATCTCCTAATTCACTTTTTATCACTTTCAGACCCTTTCTCTATTTTTTCTTTTCTCTAAATGTTTTGTGGCTTCTTTCATTTGTTTGATATATTTTATTGAGCTTTGATACCGTGTGCGAAATAGAGAGAAAATATAATGTGTTGATGATATGGTAAATACAAGACACCTATTTGTAGGTGTCAGGTAGATTAAACATGGTATTTGTCCTATGGGAAATGATATCTTATTTAGGAACTTTAACAACTTTAACATTCTAAAAATCAACACTTCACCCTCTTAACACTGTCAGTTTCTGTTTCTTTTTCATTGTTATCTTCTTCTTTCTCTTCCATACCTATGAAACACAAAGACGGGCAGATAAATGAAATTTACTCTCTTTAGTTTCTCCTTTCAGAATTTTTCATCATTTTCTAATTTCTGTTGCATTTGTCATATTTTTAAATGAAGGGGGTTATTTTAGTCCTGGGGGAGAGGGGGGTTGCAGGGATAATAGTTTGGAACCTTTGTTGCTCGGACTCTCCAAAATTATTGTTGCACCCATGTCAAATCCTTCCAAAACGACTACTTTTGGAGGATCCGACACACCCAGTGACATTTTTGAAGAATCCAAACAACATTTTTTGGAACTAGCCCAACTTCATATTAAATGTGTAACTCACAAGTCACAATGATACTAGTTTGGAAGGAAAACTTAACAGCTTCACTCTGACAATATAGAGGATATTCTTAATGTTTGCAGGAGGGGTGCTGCTTATGGTTGGTACACTTAAAATTAGACCTATTTAATCTTATATTTTTTAAAAGCAAATGTTCTTTCATTTCCAAAAGAGGTCACAAGGTTTGTCCTATTAATGGTGGGTGATCAATAACATTTGATTATGGTTAATGAACTATTATATTAGTGAAAAGGGAAAAGTAAACCATTATACTGAAGATTGACTAGTTGATTGTCTTTCAGTTGGTCTGGCTAAACTCCTTTTTCCCATGGAAGCAAAAGTTGCAATGGACATAGCTCAAGTTGATGGCACGTCTGAATTCCCCCTGGCTAGCATGAGGAAGAAGATAGCTGATGCACAGAGGACAACGGTGGATTTGAACGAGGCTCCTTTCAAGATGAAAGAGGAGCACTTGAATCGGCTTAGGGCTCTCTCTAGAACTGGTAAAGATATTTTCAGCTACATCTATCACCAAATCCTCATTCTTTATGTTTCTCGTTTTTTCTATCTTGATCTGTGTACTGTTAGCATATGAATTATGAGCCCAGTGGTTGTCCCTCTTTTTCTGATCTTGTTTTTTTTTTCCGGGGGATGAGGGGTGGCAGGAGGGGTATCAGAAAGCCATATTCTCCCTATATGAGATATAAATGGACTAGAGCAATTTCAGGGTCAAAATGTGCTCTTTAGTTCCTGAAAACGATGAGGCTGCTTGATTGTGCACTGACTGGAGTAAAACAAAGTCACTTTATTCTTCCCCCATCTCCTCCACCAAGCTTTTATCTACTTGCAGCCCATTTCGTTTTTTGGTACATTAAACATTTAAATTTCTGAATGTTGTGCTTTAAAGTCCTTCATGAGATTTGATTATAAAGCGTTGTGTACTTGCAGTGGAACTTGGAAAACGGTTCTTTCCACGTTGTTCAGAAGTTCTAAATAAGATCATGGATGCTGATGACTTGTCTGAGATAGCTTGCATGGGGAATGATACAGCAGAAGAGCGTCAACTGAAGAAGCAAAGGTACATGGAACTTCAAGAAATTTTGTCTAAAGCATTCACGGAGGATAAAGAAGAATTTGCTAAGACCAACATGTCCTCATCTTGTTCCTCTACATCTAAAGGAGTAGATAAGCCCAATAATCTCCCTTTTAGGAAATAGATTTTGTATTTAGGAGATATGAGGAAGAAACATAGGACTCTTTCTTTTCATCATTTGATGCGTTATACATACAAACACATGTACCATAAACTTGTATTGTGAAAAAAAGATTTAAATTTTATTACTAGTTGAGAAGCAATCATTTGAAAGTGAAAAAAAATAAAAAAAAATAAAAGGAGAAGGTGAGAACACGTAGGTGATTTGGCTTCTACTCTTTTTGGAAAGGTGACAGGATCTAGAAAGACATTATGTCCATGGTTAATGTGGTCACTTGCTCCTTTTGGCAAATGGGACCCCCCCCCCCCCCCCCCCCACACCCGCACACCAC
>NW_006239175.1:568124-595578 GCF_000226075.1 Solanum tuberosum | reverse complement strand
AGGGGCCCCCCCCCCCCACCCCACCCCAACCTAGAAGATAAGATATGTAGCAATTGTTAATATTATTATTATTATTATTATTATTATGAGTTAATGACTAATAATTGTTGATTTTGTGGCTCTAATTTACACACTTCATGTATGGTTTTGGCTGAAGTTTCCAGTTAAAGGGTTGCTGCATTTTAAAGCCATACAGTTGTATCATTCTGGAATAGGCTAAAAGATAGGATTACAGATTATTCATATTGTCAAAAATTAGGGAACAGGCACCTATCTTGTCTGCTATTACTGACTTGGCTCATTATTCTCCAAGTTACTTCTAATTCACTATGCCTACAATTCTAGGCTAGGCTGTGATGAGATGATAAGTATTCTTCAATTCAAACTCTTTGTTCCGGAAGTTCTTTGGATTTGGTAGAGAGCACTTTAACCTCAAAATGAAACTCTTTTGTGCAAATTTAAATTAATTGGATCACAAAGCGGTTATATAAGTGGGAAAAAATAAATAACTGAATGACAACATTATCATAAAAAAATACACATGCATCTCTCAACCACTTAATATACATGTTATTTTCTTAGTGATATCAAAATCACTAAAATTATTTATCCTTAATATGTTAAAGTGACAGTAAAAATAAGAAATTGTTTTTGAAATAGTAGACAAGAATGAACAAAGAGAGTGATTTGAGATGAGTATTTATAGTAGAGAAAATTGAATAAATGACATTTATGATAGTAAGATGAACAACAAATAAAAAACAAAGTTCTTTTTCTTTTTTTTTGAAATTTATGAAGTTGGATAAGATGAATTATCTTTGATTATACTTTTTCAAAAAAAGGAGGAAACAGAACACTTTATTTGAAATTTGAAACACTCGAAAATGTAGAATCAACTAAGTACTAATTTTTAAGTAACAACAAAAAATTATTTATTAAAAAATAAGTGAATAATTCACAAAAAAATAACAACACATAACATAAAGGAGGTCCAATATTTTACATTTTATTGCAGTACGTGTAAAAAAAATCAAGTTCCGTTACTTTTCTTATGCCCCTGGATGGTTAAAGAAGAGGCTGCGAATGTCTGGCTCGGAAGCCAGAAGTATCTGAGGGACCCCATCCTGCACCAATGCGTCTTTTGAGTTCTGGCTTCCGAGCCAGAAGTATGAGGAGCCTCATCCCGCACCAATGCAGCCTCAACCCTCTTTTCCAAGTACGCACCAATGCAGCCTCAACCCTCTTTTCCAAGTATGAGGGACCTCATCCCGCACCAATGCAGCCTCAACCCTCGGAAACAGAAACTGCTTTGCAGAACCATATTGTGGAAAAGATCATCAATTGTATAGTATAACCTAAAACCTTTGCAGAATCATTTTGTGGAAAATTATTTCATTTAATTTCTCCAACGTTTATCGATTAAATAACATCCCCTCAACAATGGAGGGTAACAAATAAGGTGGGAGGGAGACCAACTACATATATACATACATCAAAAGTGAGTAACTGTATTAGTACTGAAGAAAAGACCATATTATAATTACTACTAATACTATGCATGAAACTTAACATTCATATTCTGGTTCTACATTCATATTAGAGTAATATTCTCCTCTGCTGCACCAAACCCCTATCAAACTAATTTGTTTTCATCTTTTGTAAAAACCTTTATACATTGTTAGTTACTACCAACTGATAAACATTCATTGTGATCTTCTTATGCTAACTAGTTGTTGGATTGGACCATCGCTAATTTAAGGCATACACTTGCACTCGGATGGGTTTGAGATCAAATCCTCAAGTTCAAGAACTATCTCACTTTGATACTTATCTGTTTCTGCTCCATTCTCACAAATCATGTCATCTTCCATCAGCTTCTCCCACAATATATAGTTCTCAGATACCATCTCTGGGCTGCTGTTATTATTTCCCTTACCTTTTTGTTCCTCAACTGGACTATTCGACGATTCATCACAAGAGAAAAGTGTGTGTATCTCCGACTTAATCGTTGTGTACTCCTCTTGATTTTCATCACTATACAACCTTCTCTTTTTGGTCCCATTCTCTACCGTTGTAGTCTTCCCCCCCTGTTTCATCTTCTCAATCAGATGCTGAACAAACTGAGGGTTGTTGAACGTTTTCGCCATGAAGATCACCATATATTTTTGTTTAGTTTCACTATTCTGTAACCTCTCATTCATAGTAGCTAAATACGTATCAGTGCTCTCTTGTTGTTGTTTTAGCTTCAGAATTTCCATTTTCAATGTGTTGTGATCCTTTTTCAGCTTTTCTATCTCCGCCGCTTCAGTTCCATCCTTGCAACAACCTCCTACCCAAGATTTTGCTCCTCCTCCTTGTTGAGGATACTGCTTTCTTCTCTTGATATTTACCAGCAAATGCTTCTTCCCTTTCTGAAAACCCTCATTTGCAAATTCCCATCTGACTGAATCAATTTTCCTGAAACGCTACAAACCCACAAACTCAAAATGTTAAAAAAACCACCATAATCAAATACAAATTAACAAAAAAAAAAAAAAACACAGTGAGCGGAGCAGATACCAAACCCGATTACTTTTGCAATTATTGAATTTAAAAACCCAATTATTAACCTTTGACATCGTCATTATAAAATTCAACAAATTCTAGGTACACCCAAATTACAAATTCACAAAAGAAATTGAGTTTACTTTCAAAATTAGAACAAACAGATATTGATCAAGTACAAATTGGAGTTGATTAATTAAGCAAAAAAAGGCAACTTACATAGGTATTAAGCTGGCGGATAAAGCTAGAGAAGTTGTTGTGCTTAAAATGTTTAGGTAGAAGATGAATTGAAAATTTGTGAGGATCCCAAACAACAAAGCTGTTTTGATTGTTACTCCATGAGATTATAGAGTCTGTATTTGGATCATCCACCATTTCAAATGTCTTCTTCAAAAACGGAGGTGGACCCACATCACGCAACCCATCCAAAGGCTTTGGCAATGAACAAGTAAAATCCCCAATAATGTCATCTTCATCAATAAATATAACTGGTTCTTCTTTCACCTCTAGTACTACTCCACCATTAACATTCTTCTCATTCTCATTCACATCAATCACCATGGTTTTCTCCTCTCTCATTGTTTCCTCTTCCATCACTGTTGAGTACAAAATTGGGTTTCTTCTTTTGGGAGACTATATATATATATATATAGAATGTATAGTTGGGGGAAGCGGTGAGCTGAGAGGTGTGTGGAAAATTGAGCAAATAACTAAAAGCGATGTGTAACGGACCGTTTCAGACCATCTTGCCATTTGGATCTTTCATTTCTTTTTTCCACGTCACTCACTCCCTCAATTATTAGCAATATGTTTCTTTCACCCACACCCTTTATATATACTTCGTCCTTACTCTTCTTTTATTATTATATAATATAATATATCGGGAAAAAATAACTCTTAATGTTAAAATACAAATTATATCTATTTAAATGATATAAATTAAGATTGTTTATTACTTGATACATGCAATTCATCATAAGAAAACTAATAATGCCTATTCAATATTTATAAAAGAAATGTGTTACTCCTTATTTATTGTATCTTACTTGATACTTGATACATGTAATTAAAATTAATAGTGCATATGGTATTCAATATTTATTAAAAAAAATGAGTTACTCCTTATTTATTATGTCTTATTACTTGATTTATGTAATTCAAAGAAAACTAATAGTGCGTATAGTATTCAATATTTATTTAAAAAAATTACTAAAATATTGAATAGTATATTGTAATATTTAATTACATATATAACTTTTATATATATATATATATATATATATATATATATATATATATTATAGTAATTTAATTAATCTTAACCTACACTAATAAAAGAGTTCAAATTTTCAAACTTAAACCTCCAAACCTTTACTATTAAATATAAATAGATATTTTAATTTTATAAATACAAAATACAGACTAGTTAATATTTATAAAAAAAATATTATTAAACAAAATTTCAACTTCAACTCTAATTTTAAAAGTTTTAAATTAATTTATTTTTATGATCAAACACTTACTAATTAAATTGACCCATTTGGGGTGTATTAGAAAGTTTTTATTTATGTTTAGGGTCTTTAGAGTAAAAGAAAACGAAGCAAGAAGGGGCAAAAGCAAACTTTATCCACTTATTGAAAATCAAATACAAACAACAAAAGAGTAGTCAGTCAGGTGTCTGTGTTGGCAGATTGCTACGTTAGTAGTGCAGGCGAACAGATGCCAGGTGGCATATACTTTTTTCCCACTTTAAACAGGACCATTACATTATGGGGCCCACAACCGAGTGCTTGTAATGGGTGGGACCCAAATATCTTTGGCTATTTGGCAAGAAACGTGGCATGCTTGTATGAATGCCACCAAAGGTATCTAATGACTACTTTATATTACTTAATTAATAAATAAATTTGATCGCACTCATAACAAAATATTCTCCGCCATTTAAAAAATAATGACTTTTCGTTTGTGTCATAGTCTTATGAACCCTTATATTTGTATGCATTTATATTCTAACCCTCCTATTCAACATTTTGTCAACTAAACTTTTAAATCATTAAAACAAAATATTTTAAAACAATTTCTCATCAAATCATTGTGTG
Source organism: Solanum tuberosum (assembly GCF_000226075.1). Taxonomy (NCBI): domain Eukaryota; kingdom Viridiplantae; phylum Streptophyta; class Magnoliopsida; order Solanales; family Solanaceae; genus Solanum; species Solanum tuberosum. The sequence continues at coordinate 590,935 of NW_006239175.1, read as the reverse complement.
TGTAATCCAACCTCTTGCATGTGTAATTTCATGTCATTTTTCAATAACACGTAAGAAATTAAATATTAAGAAAATAAAAAAATTCAAATATTTAACTTTTGTATATTTTGAATTTTTTTAAATAGTCATGTTCTTCTATTTCCATATGTTAGCGGAAACGTAAAACTAAAGTACAAGGAAGAATAACAATATTTAATGTGGTTCAGATCAGAATGATCATACGTCCACCAGAGAACAACTGCGCCAATATTTATTTCACTTCAAAAGAGTACAAATGAAATACTACAACAGAGAAAAGATCAAATGCCTTAGAAGGTGAGAAGGCAAGTGAGAGGATGTCTTGAAAATAAATTAAGAACTACCTATTTATAGGAATGAATTCTTCCTATTGATGTCATCCATGACATCACTATGTGTCAAAATCTCAAGGTTAAACATGTGAAACCATTTTATGGTTTACCTAAATTTCATCTACCAAAATACTATCTTGACTTTTATTTTGAAATAAATAAAGAATTATCTTCCTACCAAATCTTCATATTAATTAGTCTTCCATTGTATTTGATTCCACAAAAACCAAACCAACTCTTTCAATCTCCACCTTGATTTGCGTTTCGAGCATGCGTATAAACAACTTCGGCCAAAACTTCTAAGCTTATTGGACAATCCCATTGTAAGAAACAAGAAGAATCAAACATTTGTTGAACTTACTAGCTCCACCTAGCAGTTGTTCCCCAGAGTTGCATCAGTTGATGCATACTCCCGCCAAGTCCTTGCAGTGTGCAAATTTGGCAAGCGGGACTATCTTGGTCAACATGTCTGCATCGTTATCATCTATGACAACCTTTTCAACCTTGATAGCTCCCTCTTTAATGACATCCCGAATGAAATGGAATCTAACATGTTTGGTGCGCTCATGAAATCTTTGATTTTTAATCAAATGAATAGCACTTTGACTATCACATCTTAGAATTGATTCCCGTTGAACCAAACTCAATTTTGCCACCAAATCTTTCAACTAGATATCTTCTTTCACTGCCTCCGTTGCTGCCATATATTCTGCCTCTGTTGTAAACAAAGCGACAATCGTACAGTCGATTTCCAACTACTGCCAACGAGAATAAAGATGTATCCAGTTGTGGACCTCCTTCTATTAAGATCCCCTAAATAGTTAGAATCTACATAACCGAGAACTGGAATACCTTCACTTTTATGAGAAAATGCACCCTTAAATCTCTCTCTTCCTCTTTGTTTCTATCTAAAAAAATATGAGATGATATTGTTATTGCATCTCTCTAGAGTTCCTCCTATATCATCACAGTTAATTTTTCTTTTTCAGTTTCAAATCCTTTTTAATGAACTACATTGTAAGGATCGTTATGTCTTCTATGGTTTGGTTTGGGTTGATGCTGAAACTCTCACGCTTCGTAAGATGCCCGATATCTACAAAACCATGTGATTGTATATTATGTATTCGAAAACATAGACTTCATCAAGAGTCTTTATTTCCTAGGTAGTTTTTTGTCCAAGAAGCAGAAGACTCTCAAGTTCATTGACTATTTTTGTAAATATCAATAATGTTAGATGTTGCCTTTCTCTTGCGGATTCTATCTGCAATAGGAGGGATGTTGATGATGGTATCACAGACAAAGTTGAAGGGTAATCAAGAAGACAAAACTAGGTGAGATGAAAAAATAGTCTAAAAGGCAGCTCAAATACATGTAGTTGTGGCAAGTATATCAATAATATTTACCTTCACAACTGGTTTCACATTCCCAGGAGGCTTCGAGAGCGATACTGAGAGCCCTAATAAAGAGATGGCGATTCTATTAAAAAGAACAGCATTCTATGCATTTGTTATTCAGATGCCATCGCTTTTGCGTGCTCCTCTGGTGCTGCATTCACCTACTTTGCCATGGCACCAAATGCAGTATCATTAGTGATAGAGTCAATAATTATTATCCGACTGTTTTGCAGCTTCTAGTGATGTCAGCAGTTGTAATTGCATTTGCAATTGGTATGTAAGTTACTTTAGCACATTCAGTTGGCCTAGCCATTGCTGTCTGTGTCATTGGCTGCATCTTTTTCGTTATGTTCTGCTCGGTTATGTTCTTCTTTGTGGAAGCAGGCCTAAAGAAAGAACCTGACCAGAGCCTATTACCTAAACAAAAGTTAGAAACGTGCATCCATTGCGTGACAAGAAGATTTCATTATTCTAAAGATGCAGCAATGTGTTTTATGAAATCATTACATGGAGAAGAAAATGATAGGCTATGATCAAGTGTATCTCTTTGCCATCTTCACATTTGATGAAATGCCTGCATAAATGTACTCATGTAAGGCATAACTTGTGCCTAGCGAATTTTTTTCAGTAATAAGGGTAAAGGTTTGTCTTTCGAATTAGATTATATTGAACTTATGTCCTAGAGCATACATTCTCTAAAAAGGTTTGCCTAGCGAAATTAAGTCATTTTACTTATGAGTACTTTGGACAAACAAATTTTCATCAAATGAGTAGTATGGGAAAAAATTAATTAAAGACCATCCCAAAATAGCGGTAGTCCCTGGAAAAACTTGTAAAGTAGAAACAACTCCGTATACAAGTTCTATAGAAAGTTTGAGATCAGAAGGCCCAATATTCTTTATGGAATTGAACTCATAAGATACAATTGATCATAGCTGAAAACTGTATGCAACATATCTTTATTGAACATAAGTTAATAAGAAGAATATCAAATACATTGCTAGCTGCATATTTAGAATGATGAAATCTTATTGTCACATAATGGATCTGTTCAGATTATCTCTAGGCCTTTTTTTAGGAAGAAGAATCATAAAGCAGACCAGATAGAAAGAGATGTCATCGATAACGCATACAATAACGACAAGACCAACTGAATGTGCTAAAGTAAGATACATACCAGTTGCAAATGCAATTAGAGCTGCTGTCATCACCAGAAGATGCAAAATAGCATGCATGAGAGTATATTTGATATCATGTCTTCTTCTTCATCTCTCTCATCCATTATCGACTGATATAATGTCCCAAATTCCTCTATGTCTACAGATCTGTCTCTGTTTATATCTATCTTATCGATCATTTGCACCAATTTGATTTCGGGAATGTAAATTTCACTACAACAAAAGAAGGATTTAGCGGCAATAATAAAATTGCAGCTAAATAGTGTTTTAAAGCCAATATTTACCGCAATTAACCTTAAGCCACTAAAAAGTAACCCTTAATATCACTTTCCTTTTCTCTTTTATCCTCAAATACCAAAAAACCCTCTTCAGTCAAATTTTATTTCATTCTCAAATTCCCAAAATACCTGATCTCTCTTTCTCCAATCCATCTGAAGCGCTGGATTGATTTGAAGCTTCCTTCCATGGCTATGGTGGATTTGATCTGAAACACAAATCAATTTTTGTTTCATTTTGCTCGATCTGAAGCACGCAGCAAGAGGTAATCTCTCTTTCTCTTTCTTTCCGCTCGATCTCTCATTCTTGTTGGTAAGCACACAACAAGATAAACTTGGGTTTGATTTAATTAGCTTCGTATAACTTTGAAGAAAACATAGCTGAAAAACCTGTGTACATTTAGTAGATTATGTTTTCTTCTATATTTAACTTGAGAAAACGACGTGAAATTCTCTATCTCAGGATCAATAGTCGTTGTGAGGTAAATATAAACTGTTATTTGAAACTTGTTCTTGAACAGTTCACTCTAGAACCCTAATTGAGTTCTATACTTTCCAGAGAAGAGATAAGATTGTTATTGATTGAGAAAATGTATACCTAATGTTACAATTGAGAGTTCTGTTACTTATACAGGAACTGACCGAAGTAGTGATGCATCATTTGGGAGATTGTTTTCACATTAATTGATTAATGCATATCATGTGATTTATATCCCCATTGTCATTTCCTCCGCGTATAGCTAGTTTTTCAGTTTTTTAATGATTAGTTTTCTGTAGGTAGTTTTATTTTTCAGATGACTACCACAGCTAAACAGCTGAATCATTACAAATATCACACAATAACTCATCGCTCTAACAACTTTTATCTATTTCACTACCATGAAAATGACCTATGATGAAAGTTCACTCTTACTTATCAAGAGAGTTTGAAAATAATTTCAATAAAGTATCTTAACATGTCGAATTGGAGACTCTGATGTTACAGTATTAGATTCACACCGACCAAGTAATGCCGTTAAAGATATCCAAGTTTGATACCTCAGATAGGAAGGTGAAGTATCTGGTGGCGCAAATCCCTGTCAAAACAAATAGGAACAGGCAGCTAGTTGATGCAAGTCTATTTGTCTATGTAGGGACTTATGAAAATCAAATAAACCAACAAAGCCTTTCAACATGTCATGTAATCCAAGTGCTAGAATAATACTTTGATGAACAGCAAGCAATATAGATCTTAAAGTCCAAACATATATGTGTAGGCTTCTGTACAGTACAAAATAGTTCGGAGCAAACATGTTAACGAAAAAAAATTAAGACAACTCCTTAATAGAAAATAGCTTCTAATGATTAATCTTAAAACACCATTACCTGTCTAAAGGAAAGAGCATATCCTTTTAAGAACATATAACTATTTTATTTATTTATTGATAGAACATGAAGTTGCTTTGTCCTGATCCTCTCAAATCTTTATCCCTTTTCAACTATCAAAGCAGAGTGAATATATAACCAGTGCAATCTGCTAATCATGCTTAAGTATTTATGTAATAACCCACTAGCCAAACAATATGTCTCATACTCATTCTATAACTCTTGCAGTTCAGAATTTTTTTGAACAAAAGTCATTTGCATTAGCCCTACCACTCTAGAAGAGAGCACAAATCATCAAAATATACTCCCCTCTTCAGCACCTCTCAACATAGGCTAACACATTTAAGATAATACAACATGCAATACAATCTTAACACAGTTCATAAAAAAAAAGACCACCATGATTGTTAAGAAATTGAGGAGAAAGAAAACAAGTGAGTGCAGTAAGCCCTTTATTTTATTTTACTCTGAACCAAACAGAAAAGAGAACATATGATCACCAAAATTTAGATCTGAAGTGTTTACCAGAGGCGGCGGTAGAGCTGAACCAACATCTAGTTTGGGTTCTTGTTTCATCCTCAACACTCTTTCACTGCTTAGAGAAGCTATTGGTTCTTGATGTTGAGATTCTTGAGAAGGGGTGGCTACTTCTACATTTGTATGTTTTGGGGCTTGATCTTTTCTTGTTCTCTCTCTTCCCCATTTTCTATCTTCAACATTGTTTTCTTCAAAGATGAAATCTTTTTCTCTCTCTGTGCCACTCAACAAGAAGCTTCTGAGCTTGGAAAAATGATACTGCAGAGTGCAGGCATTCCATATGATAATGGGTATCGATTTCGTACAAAACAGTATGAAGAGTTCATGTAGACCCAAAATAATGGGGTTCCGGTTGTCTCGATGATAGTGCAAGTACTAGTGACAGTGCTCCGAAATCAGCAAATATTACATATTATGGCAGATTGAATGATATTGTTGAGTTGAACTACTATGAAAAATTTAAAGTCATCTTATTTAAATGTGATTGGGTTGATGTAACTCAAGGCCGAGGAGTTATGAAAGACGACTTAGGTTTCACGCTTGTGAACTACTCACATCTAATGCATTCAGATGATCGGGTAAGTATTGAGCCATTTGTTTTTGTTGGACAAGCTCGACAAGTGATATTTGTTCAAGATCCTGAAGATCATGAATGGTTTGTCCCAAGGTCAATTAAACAACGATACATTTTTTATATGGGAGAAGAAAATGGTATACGATTTGACTCATCAATGATACAACTGATTTAACTATATTAGAAAATATTTGTGATTTAGAGGATGACAATAATGATTGGGTAAGAGGTGGAGTTGATGGTATAGAAATTGTTATGGACTGAAATTTCAAATTTCTCCTATAGAAGGTGAGTGCATATTAACTATTTTAAAGCTGCTGCAATTTATTTATTTTCCAGCCAAGTTTCTGTTACTTGTCTCAAGCTTACGCTATTTATTTTTGTGATTGTTTTAAGGTGTTATCTTAAAGTTGCTTTTGATAATATTGTAGTGAACTGTGGAAACCTCCCTTCTTTTCCACTATCACGGATATACTGAAAACCAGCCTCCTTTTTGCATATGTTGCCATGTTTCTGGGAGAAAGCACATTGGGATTATGTCAGGTATGTCTTTCTCCAAATCTATTTCCTCGTTATACTGAATTTTGAAGCTATTGCCTTAGCTATGTTACATCGTAATCCTTCTAGGTAACACTAGGTAACTAGTGCCAATAGTAGTAGAATAATTTGGAAGATGAAATTGCAGACATTTATAGCCTACTCATGCTGATATTCTGTTTATACAAAATACAAAATACAAAATACAAAATGTTGATATTCTGTTTATACATCGAGCTTTACATGTTCAACTTACTATATTTGGACAAGATGGTAAAGCCTTCCTTACTTTCTTGCATAATTGATTTATTTGACGTTGTTGTTCCAACCAAATTGGACAAGTTGGCATAGACTTCCTTCATATCTGGGCGTTTATTTGGATCCTCAGTCAAACATTTTACTGCTAAGTCTATGATGTTATTAGCAAGCTCATCATTATCTTGCAGAATTGATTTATCCACTATCGATCTTTTTTTCTCCTTGGGGATGCTTCAAAATCCCGGTAGATTGCCATTTTCTTCTCTATTTCTTCAAATTTTAGTCACCTAGTCTTAGTGAGTAAGATATGTAATTGTCATGTCAATTTTTTGTCATCTAACCATCTGCCGCTATATGTGTACAATGCCATACTCATTCAAAAGGTGAGCTTGTTCAAAGAATGACACACTGATCCAGAAAGCTGTAACATTTTACATTAGGGAAAAAACAGTGGCTTAATTGCCTTATTTTCTCCATTGTTGAACACATTTTTTCTGTTTTGATAATTCATAGTTTGTTTAACCGCTACGAGATAAGAAAGTGAATATATTAGATTGTTTGTTTTTATTTTAATTAAGTGAATTGTTTTGAGTTTGGTAATTCTTCTTTATTACCTTCGAACTTATTTCTCTTGTAAATTTTATTTTTGATGTTATAAAGGAGGGTTAAATATGTGAATTAAGATGAATTTATGATCAATTTTAAGGCGTTACAATAATTGAGTGACAATTATTAATTTTGCCGGAAATAGCAAGAGCCACAAATATGCTTGTTTCTAAGGTGGATTTAATGACAATAATAAAGGCCGCTAAAAGTAATTACTTTTAGTGGCAATAATAAGGGTCTTTACCAGCACTCGACATAAATGTCACTAAAGGCATTAGCGACATTGGATCCAATGACATTTAATTAAATGCCGGTAAATGTATTTGTGGCAATAAATATTGCTGCTAAAAGGAAAATTGATTGCCGCTAAAGGTCTCTTTTGGTGCAGAGTTTTAAAAATATAGTTTTAATATTGATTTTTGGTCTTCACTCTCTCAAACATAGTGAAATACACTCACTTTGCCACGTAAATAATTAAGGAGATAATAACTTCAAAATAATAACACATATTTATGAAGACTTCAGGTGTATGAACTCATCTACAATGACTCTCTTGTTTCCGATGGAAACTGGGGAAGTAGCACTCTTGTTGAGATCATATCTGTCTTTTGAGCCGAAGAATTCTTCACCAAGTTGACTCTATGGCTTTTGTCAGGCCTATAAGTGCTTGATATGGGGTTCACTCAAGCTCCCGAGGCTTTGACATATATAGCTCAACAGTGGTGGAGAAGCTCCATCAACGTCGTTGTTCGCTTGAGAAGATGAAGATGATCCGTCGCCATTTCTAGGTCCTTCATTTTCAAATTGAGTTGTTGTTTTTTGTTCCCTTTTGTTCTTTTCTTGTTTGGATTTGTTATTTGTTGGACTTAGGTCACTTTTGGGCCTAAGTTATGTTACTTTTTATTAGGGAAATTTTACACAAAATTTCATAGTGTTAAGAGTTAATTACATCTTATCCTTACTCTTTCAAATTAAAAAAAACTCTTAAATTTGGTGGAATCCGAATGCATCCCCAAACGTTCTCAATACATCACGTCTCAGTTTTGAATACATCGATCAACATCCCGATACATTACGTCTCGATTTTGAATACATTACTCAACGTCCTGATACATCATGTATGTTCTGATACATCGTGCAAAGTAATGTATCTGATCGATACATTGCATAAAGTGATGTATCCGACCGATACATCGTGTAAAGTGTTGTGTCTGAGAATAAGAGAGTAAGAATTTTTGTAATTTTTTCAAATAGTAAGAAATTTTAGAGAATATGGTAAAATAAGTTGTGTCTTTAGGTAATTTTTCCTATTATTATAAATAAAATGGGCTTGCCCGTTAAGCATCAAAAAATATTATTCAATTTTAAATAGTTCAGGGGTAATAGGACCCCCCATGAAGTAAAAGTATGTATATTGGGATCAATCCGGCAATAGGTTAGGGGCTCATTTGATTATTTATTCAATAATAAACTCAAATTAGTTATTGAATTAAAGAAGGCAGAAGAAAAACAATGAGAAAAATGATCATATATACTCCTATATCGATTTTATTTTAATAAAAAATTTAAAAATAAATTTAAAATCATTTTTTTCACTTCCGTTAAACGAAAAGTGGAAATCTGGGTCATTTATGTAACTGAAGGGTCTATGTGAAACTTTTACAACAAAGATATATGAGCTCTTCATATTCCTTATATTATATGGGAAATGGTCATATTTACCCCTGTAATCTAAAAAAAGGGTTATATTTGTCCTACTTTTTTGATATTTTGCTCCTACCATCCAACTTTAGGCACATATTTGCCCTTGGACCATTAATGTCATGTTTTTCACTTTTATCATTGTATGTGACACTTACGTGGCATGCCTACATGGATATAATTAATTAAAGAGAAAAGGCATAAAGTGACACCTGAAGTTGTTCCGAATTTTCAAAAAGACACCTAAACTATGCAAATGTCTTATTACCCCCCTAAGCAATCCTGAACTGATATTATTACATCATTTTTTGTCCACCTGGCATGGAGAGTGTATGCACTCTCTTAAAGAGCGTGAACAAACTAAAAAACGAATATAATTTTATTTTTACAAGTATTTTGCTATAAAATTATTTTCTTGTTTTTCTTATTATTTTTACTTTTTCTCGTTATTATTTTTTTTCTTTTTCTTTCTTCTTTCTTCAAAAATTCATTATCATCTTCATTGTAGCTTCTTACTTTCAATGTCACTTTTTACCACAACTCCACCTCCCTTTTTTACCACTATTAGTTTAACTCTCTTCAATTTTTAAAATTATATCTAAAAATTTTATTACATTTCAAACAATTTGATAAACCCATTAGATTTCACGATGATTAGTAGGTATTATTTAATTTTTTTAAAATCAGAATTTCAATTAAACTTTTTCAATTTTCGGAGAATTTCGATTCTTTCAAAATTATCATTTCTAGTTTTGAAGTTATATGAAAATGAGATAAATTAATTGATGATACATTCAAAATTTTGATTTTTCTTAGAAAAATAATTAGTTTTGTTATCAATAACACAAATTCTAGAAAATAGTATAATTTTGGAAAGAAAGGAATTTGACCGAAGAAGAAGAAGGAAAAACAAAGAAAATGAAGGGCTCAACTTGACGTGGGGGTGGGGTGAAGTGAGAGTGGGAGGTGAAGAAGAAGAAAGAAAGAAAGAAAATGGAGGGAGGGGTAGCTTGAAAGTAGTGGTGGAAGATGAAGTAGAATTTAAAATGAAATTAAAATTAAAATAATAAAATTAAGATAAGTCAAAAAGTAAGAGAGAGAAATAAAAAAAAACTTAAAATGAAAAAAAAAATATATTTCAAATTAAATTAACACATGTCACGCAATGATTAGTGTGTGATAACACTTGCCATTTAAAATCTGGAATTGATTGAAAAATGATGTAATAATAAATTATCGGAATTGTTTAAGGGGCTAATAGGACACCCGCATAGTTAAAATGTCTTTTTGAAAATTCGGGACAACTTCAGGTGTCACTTTATGTCTTTTCTCTTAATTAAATGAGGTTAACTATGGTAAGCTCTTCTCTTAATTCTTTTAAGAAAACGGAAAAAGGGCCTAAAATATCCCTCAACTATGCGAATTGGTATAAAATTACCCTTCTTCTGCCCTTGACGTCAACCTTTTGACTCTATTTTACCCTTATCTTTAACAGCCAAAATAATAACCTCAATTAGCAAATTCGTTTATGACGTGTCGCTGTCCTATTGGCTACCCTAAGAATTAATTAAACTAATTAATAAAACTAAATACCCACCCAAAAGCTCCACCCATAACCCAAATATTCTAACCGAAATCTTTTAATCCAAATACCTTAATAATGATCTTACGCTAGCAGATCAATGCCAACTTTTCCCCTGTTTGTCCAATATAATCCTCAAAATTGGACCACCATTATACTCATTGGATCATAAAAACATTTAAAAACTCTTAAACAAAGTTGAACAGTTGATGGTCCTAAGCAACAGGTCATCTTGGTCCTAAGCAACATGTCATATTCTGGAAAACAAGTACTTAGTAAAGAGTTCTTCATTGAATATCTCTAGTTTTTTTCCTCCTAATCCCAATACCTCCACGTCCATAATCGAAGCTTCAACTGGTAAGAACCCCTGAATAGAAGCTTGTATGGGTTAGAATATTTGGGTTATGGGTGGGGATTTTGGGTGGGTATTTAGTTTTATTAATTATTAGAATAGCCAATAGGACAACGACACGTCATAAATGAATTTGCTAATTGAGGTTATTATTTTGGCCGTTAAAGATAAGGGTAAAATAAAGTCAAAAGGTTGACGTCAAAGATATTTTAGGCCCGAAAGATAGAAGAAGGATGATTTTATACCAATTCGCATAGTTGAGGGGTTATTTTAGGCCCTTTTCCATTAAGAAAATAACCAAATCTCAGTTTGATCGGTTCAAATCGCAGAAGAAATATGACTAATTGTGAGTTCAAATTGTAGAAGAGAGCCAAACTCTCACCATGGCCTAAAGAAAATTCATTCCAATGAATTTCACAACCCAAAATAATTTCTCTCTTACATGAACAGAAGTATTCTTGACTTTAAATTAATTTTTGGGTTAGTACAATTTGTTGAGGTCTAATTGCATTTTTGTATTCATGATCCTCAGTTTATCTTTTTTTATTTTTTTTGTCAGAATTCTCAAGATTTTAAAATAAATTCTTCTCCTAGTCTTCTTTTTAAAATTAAGCCAAGGAGATTAACACAGAACATATGACAGGTAAAAGGAGCAAAAAGGTGTTCATCCAGCATATGAAGAATGAGAAAACGAAATAAAGTCTTATTTAATTTGAAGAAGAGGATTAATTTTTTGTTGTTGTTGAAGCTAAAGATTTATACATGGGCATATTGACGATTTATCTTGGAAGATATGATTGAAAAGAGAAATTATTTCTACGTAACCAGAGGAGAAACGAGTTTACCATGGTTAATCTCAATTAATTCAAAAGCTATACTTGAGAAAATAGAGAGATTAAGCATGGGAGGGGAGCCTCCTCCTGAAATAAGTACTGGACGTTTGGGTTTTATGGGTTAAATGGGTGGGTATAATAGTGGTTTGGGAATAATAATAAATTAGGAGAAAATTTTAAATGAAATTAATATATATATACACACACACGTAGGCGCCACATAGGATGATAAAAGTGGAAACCAGAGCAAATGAGTGCCTAAACTTATATGGTAGGGGCAAAATATATCAAAAAAAAAGTATGACTAAGGGAATATTATAATCCTTTCCTAAGATTACAGGGGTAATTATGACACTTTTCCATATATTATATAACATTAATGTCTCTCAGCTACTCACATACAACAATAACAATATATTCAAACGTAAACCCACAAACTAGGGTCTGAGAGCCTTTTACCTACATACTGATAATACATCACGAGTTTAGTTGAAGGCGCATAACAGAAGAGCGTACACAAGGAAAGACATGCAATCGATGACAACAACAGTAATGGCGAGACCAACTGAATGTGCTAAAGTAGCATACATACCAGTTACAAAGGTAATTACAACTGCTGACATCGCGAAAAGCTGCAGTAACATTGCCTTATTAAAAAGCACACGCATAATTTTTATTTTTGTTGTGGCTGTTGCATTTGCTGCAATGAAGAAGTAGCTGAATACAGCACCAGCGGAACATGTAAAGGCGATGGCATCCGAAACAACAAATGCACGAAATGCTGTGTTTCTTGCTAGAATCACCAACCCTTTATAAGGGCCACTGGGATCACTCTCAAAACCTCCTGGTAACATGAAACCGACTGCAAAGGTAACCGTAACTAGTAAAGTAGCCACAACTAGATGTATTTCAGTTGCCGCCATAATATTTTCCAGTTCGCTTTTCTTATCATTTTTGGCTTTGTTCTCGCTTGACTCCATTTCATCCTCTTGCTCTTGCATTTTTTGTTTCTTTTTTATCTCAAAGTGACGGCGTCCCGATCGACCATATTGAAGGTTCTGCTTGAATAAATATTTCTCCTATTTTCATCATGACTAGTTGAGTTAATATATAGTGGAAGAAAATGTAACTTCAGTAGCTATATTTCAATCAAATACGTATTGATATTACTCATATATATACCATATATATGGAACGCAACTCAGACGCTCCATAACTAGTAAGTCTATATGTATATTTAGTTGGGTGAGAATTAATTACCTAAGTCACGGAATTGACAGCAATTTAGATAAATGAATCACAAGTTGTAATTCACATCAGCAGGTCAAGACTCTGAACATAATGAATTAACATATCCTCGTACATGCTGTAATACTTAAGGTGAGTAAGTAGCAGGTACGTACCACAGCTGTTGTCTCTGTGCCAGACTTTTCTATGTCAAGCGGAGTTTGGTTTTCTTTGTTAAATAACATCTTCTTTGTATGGGGATGTCCTATTAATTGTAATGGCACATATAGATATTTAGAAGACGCAAGCAATTGGAGAGGAGTGTTGCCATCATTATCTGCCTCGTCAATAAGGTTATGTGATTCCTTATCATTCAATAACAATCTGACTACTCTGCTCTTATCGTTCGATATGGCAACATGGAGAGCATTTTGGCCACTGCTGTTAAGCATTTCCCAGTAATCTGGACACTGCTCTGATACTGCATTTATCACGTCTACATAACCTTCACTGGCTGCAATGTGAATTGATGTCGTCCAGTCATTTTCCTTGCATGCTCGAGTGTAGGCTAACGAGTTATCCCGCTGCACCATATTACAAACTACTCCTGTCAATCCTTGTTAGCAGCATAATGCAATGGATTCCAACCCCATTTGTCTAATTCCTTCCATAACGATTTATCCAATTGCAATAGTGATGTCACACAACCTAGATATATATGTCAAATATTGAAAATTAAAAAAAGAAACCAGAAACTGTGGCCTGATGCATGAAGCGTCCAACATAGGTAGCCTAACCTGACACAAGTTTCCGTGGCTAAGATTTCACGGCTTGAATCCGTGATCTACAGGACACACATAGACAACCTTACCACTGCCCCAAGGCTCTCCACAAACGTCTCAAATATTATGATAATTAATTCATCACAAATTATGAAATCATTCAAAAGCTCCTAATCAACTTTACACTAACCGCATGTGTGGATGAGCTTATAGCTTTTGGCTTATTTTTGCTTCTTTTTTTTGGCTTGAAAACGAGTGCTTAGAAGCATTTTACTATTTTACCGAACAATAACAGTGCTTAAAAGCACTTAAACAAGTCAATCCAAACAAGCTCTAATTATTTATTCTTTAATTGTCTTCCTCTTCCATCACTTCAAATTACTCTTAAGAGTCATTTAAAGAGAAATTAGCAGAAGATTATTCTTATATTTTAAAGGGTAAATTTATATATTGATGACTTCAAATTCAAGCATTTGAAAGGAATAAGCTGAAAAGATCCCTCTCAAATAAATTCATTCAAGGTATAGACTCTCATTATTTCCAAAGTAATTTAAATGTTTGCCACACATTAATGACGTAAAACACATTTACAAAATCAAGTCAATTAAAAAGTAATCGTAGGTAATTCTATAAAATCTAGCTTCAAGTTACCCGTTTCAAAATAAAATCTAGCTTATATTTACCAACAATGTGAAGATTTCTTACACTGTCAAGTCAATCAAAGATCATCTGGTAAACCTCTAATAAAAGTGGAATTTGGAATCTTGAAACAAGACAAGTTATGTGCTACGATAGGTAAAAGTGAACTGATAGTGAAAATTCTTAATAGTATCGGTAAACTCAAAATTCTATATAATAAGCAGAGATTGGTGACCTTGAATAAATAGTTAACTGACAAGCTATAAGTTAATTTAAAGTTTACACCACTAAATCAATTTAATGAAGTAATTAATTACCCATATGTTTCTGGATGATTGCCGCATGCAAAGGCGTTCAATCACATGGACCGCAGTGTGTTGGTGTCTTGCAGTATTTCAAAATTTCCGACAAACAGCTAAGAGAACCAGACTCGGCCACCAGATAGAGTGGTGTCTCCCCTGCATTGTTTGGTGGGAACTTGAATTCAGGATCGCTGAGTGTGATAGTGTGTACACATCCAGTCCTCACTGCCTTGTGCAGGGCGGTATCTCCATTGTCATCTGTCATCCTCATGAGTGTCTCCTTATTGTTCCTCTCACTCTCTCCACCTACTACGCCAAGTAGCACCCTCACCACATCTGTGTGCCCTTTATTAGCTGCTAAGTGAAGTGCAGTTTCATTTTTATTGTTGGTGAACAGAAACACGATTTACAGAAGCTACTAGAAGAGAAGAGAGTAGAATTCTATTTATGAGCTCACAAGGCTAACTTGTACAATAGCATGAACATGTATTTATAGTTGTTTATGTAACTAACTATTGGAAGAATTAGTTATAACAACTTTTAATAGAAAAGACTATACTACCCTTAATCATTCTAACCACCTTTTAACTACTTAACAACCAACTACTCTGATGAAGTCTCATTACTCCCCTTCAAGCTAGGAGGGGTAAAAATTGGTAAAGCACAACAATTCAAAAGTAATATTGTTGCTTTGTTCCAAATAACCTGATTGTCCATAGAGGGCTGCAACATGGAGGGCTGTGTTGCCCTTTGGAGTGACCTGGTACTCATTTCTTTCATCCCTTATCACATCATAGCAAGTAGAAAAGCACCACCTCCTGTATTACCTTGCTTAGCAGCAATGTACAACGTTGGGTTCATTATTCGCCCAAATTATGATCTTTGCTTTCTTAGGGTGAAACTCTTAACTTAGTCTTTGTTTAAGAACAACAAAAATACTATTACAAATTTCAGGGTCATCCAGTTCACATGGTTCCAAGTCAACTTGTATTATTATTACATTGATTGATTTCGAAAGTCTGATCAACAACCGCATAGAAACATCTCTTTTCCAAATTTAAAAAAATGAAAAAAAAGAAGAAAAGAATGAAGAAAATTTTAACAGTGACGAACAATATACTAATTAAAAGTGAACAAACCAAAAAGAAGAGGACTTGTAATATTTATAAAAATCATTTGTACTGATCGAGTAATGCCATACTGGTCCATCAACTTGCAAAATTATTTGTATATATACATATCTTAACTAATGAAGTCTTCACTGAGTCGAACCCGCTTCCTTCATTGCTTAAGAGAAATACAGAATTTGAATGAAATTACTTGCTCTGCCTAACCCGCTTCCTACACTATAGCTCCACCCCTGCTTATCAATTGCATCTTTGTTATTTTGCTAAGTTTGCCATTAATTTGGGTTTGTAAGTTCTTCATAAACAATTGTTGTCATCCACATTGATATTCTTTCAATTTTACAACAAAAACATACATTCCCAGTGTGATCCCACAAGCGTGGTGTGCGGAGGATGGGGGTGTACACTGACCTTGTAAAGTAGACACAACTCTGTATAAAAGTTCTATAGAAAGTTTGAGATCACAAGGCTCAGTATTCTTCATAGAATTGAACTCATAAGATACCTAGAAATTATATGCAACATATCTTTATTGAACGTAACTTAATCAGAAGAATATCAAATACATTGCTAGCTGCATCTTTAGAATGATGAAATCTTATTGTCACACAATAAATCTGTTCAGATTATCTCTAGGCCTTTTTTTTAGGAAGAAGAATCATAAAGCAGACCATATAGAAAGAGATGCCGTCGATAACGCATACAGTAACGGCAAGACCAACTGAATGTGCTAAAGTAGCATACATACCAGTTGCAAATTTATGATCTTTGGTAAGTCCTTTGCTTTCTCTGAATGAAACATTATATAGGAAAACTATTAGACTCTTAATGGTGAAGTCTCTGCTGAGTCTTTCTTTTTAGAATAGAACTATACAAGGCAATTTGGAGGTACATTGTGGGAGGTAATAGGTATCTGGTAGAATTAGTTGAGGTCCAAACATCATGGTCATATAAAAAAAAAGATACTAGTTGTAGGTAGAAATTATGAATTTGGAGGTCCTCGATCTCTTTCTTTAGTGATGATGTTATCATTAGCAACATTCAGCTCTATACTATAAATAAACATCAAAAAACACTCAAGTGTGGAGAGAACTGAGAGGTCGGTGCGTAAGAAAAAATAGTTTGTGAGGAAAAATAAAGAGAATGAACAATGTTATCATAAGATGTTTAAATTAAAAGTGAATTAGAGTATTTATTTTGAGTATTGTACTCGTCACTATAAGGTGTAACATTTCTCATTATGGTGGACATGAGCGGTTCAATACTTTTGATGGCCTAAAATTGAATTTCGAGGGAAGGTCCTAATTTATTTAAAATCTATTTCCTGCCGTTCTTCGCAGCATTATACAATATTGGATCCATTAATTATTTTTCTGATTATCAAATTCACTCAAAATATGGATTTGTGAGTCCTTTGGATGAAACATTATTATCTATCATATCAAGCTTGTTAAGGTAACATGAAAAATAGAATAATAACCTCCTATAATAGAGTAAATTGAATTAATAATGTATACTTGAATCATGTTAAGTATTTTTTTTTTGGATGAAGAAACATATTAAGTTATATATACACTTGTGAATTAAATTGTTATAGTAGCATGTTAGTTAACTACTTATTCAAAGTTACCAATCAATATTTTTGCTTTTGCTTTTCCTTTATTAAGCTATGACCAAACAAATTGTCTTTCTTCTTTTTCTTTTTGTCTGTCATGGGTTTATCAGTCTGCCATGGAATTTCTTGTTGGAGGGGACTTTTTTTAGCAATGTAAAGTCCGACATAACATCCTCGTCTATCTCATCCCGCATACTAAAAGACCCCTTAATCTCTAAGCTTGTATGGAACTTATATCAATCTAAATTAGTTATAGATGAAACTTACCTATCCCTATCCCTTTTATTTCCTTATGGGATTCTCCTTTGACCAACATTTTCTACTCAAACTACCTCGTATAATGTCTCATAATTTAGACATATAACTCTATTTTAGATATTTGAATTATTTTAGGGCAGGACGGGTCTTTATAGGGAGGGGCGCGACAGGGCTAATTTTCAAGAAATACTAAATGGGGCAGGGCAGGGCGTGCTCTACCCTGTCCTACCCTACCCCGCTCCAATTGCCATCACTACGTGCAATAACTTGTAAAGTAGGCCCAACTCTCGATACAAGATTTATGGAAAGTTTGCGATCACAAGGCCCAATATTCGTTATGGGAATCAGACTGATAAGTACATCATCTATGTAGGGACTTCAGATAGCAAAAAGATACAATTGATCAAAGCTGGAAATATTGTCCAACATCAAACACATTGCTTCATCTTTAGAACATATGTTTCAACTTTTTGGAAATGTGCTGCTGATTTTCCGGTTTGGATTTTGTAGATCACTGAGTAGTATATGTTTAGGAAGGGGAATAGGAACAACATCCGCCGGTCACATGGTGAAATGGGAGCCAATAAAAGCCATTATGGTTTTGTTTAAGTTTCATCTGTAGATAATTTGAGTTAACTACCAGATTTTTTGTTGTTCCAGTGAGGAAAGCTGAGAAAAGGCCCAAAATAGTCTCTATTCTTTGAGGTCGAGCACTAATAGTCGTCCATCTTACCAAAATTAGTGCACATTTAGTCATAAGTCACTGATTGTGACCATCTATAGATAACAGAGTCTCGGTCATTATCATTATATAGACTAGATCTAGAGAAAATAGGGTAATGAGTTGTTAGAATGAATGAGTGAGGTTGCCGCTTTTCCCTATGGAAACTAACCTTAGTGTTCATGTCATGGTGTATTAATCTTCACAAAAAGAAATGATTCTGTTCTTTGCGATATATTCAGTTTCTGTCAACTCTACTCCTAACCAGTGACAAAATCACGAATTGCACTAAGAGTATTCAATTGCGTGTTCAAAATTGTATTATATAGAGTATAATCATCCGATGAAGGAGGGTCAATTGACCATCCTCCGATGGTAGTAGCTCCGCCCCTGATGCCAATGATATCAGCTGACCATTCCATATAAAAATTGAGCAAGCCTGAAATCTTAAGATATTCTAAACATAAAGACTCAACAAAGACTACATTAAGATATACACTTCTACTAGTTCATGGACCAGTATGGCATTCATTTCAAGATATTTTAAAACAAGGCTTTATACATATTCGGCCCCTTAAACTTGCCATGCTATTTCATTTAGACTCTCGAACTAAGCTTTGTTCTAATTGAACACTGCGACTTCTATTAAGTGTTTCAATTAGACACTTTTGATTTAAATTTTGAAACTTTTTTTTGTGTGTGTTCCCATATGTCTTTTAGGTAGTTAAGTTAACCACATAAAATATATGTCATCTCCTTTAAGTCTATGCATTCACCTTAATAAGCCGCAAAAACTTAAGATGTTTTCAACTTGAGGTTGATGCATATAATTAAAGGAGAACATATTTTATATGGTTAACTTAACTACATAATAGACGAATGAAAACACGCGTAAAAGTTTTTTCAAAATGAATAGAAAGTGTCTAATATTGGAACACTTTATTAGGCATTGAGGTGTTCATTAATTGGAACATGACTTAGTTCGAGTTTCTAAATGGAATATCCTGAGAAGTTTAAGGGGGTGTGGCTATGTATGAAGCCTTAAAACAAATACTCAGCAAAGACTTCATTAAGATACACATTCATGTACTCTATTGGTACAAAAGAGTTTTATTATTTAATAAAACAAGCTAAGCTCTCAGCTTTATTTTGGTTTTATTTGTTTTTCGACTCAACAAAATTTGATGTTTACTGCTCTAATGTTTGTCACCAATGATATTTTGTCGTAGTCTTGTTTCTATTACTATATGTTGTTTCATTATTACCTATTGTTTCTTGTTCTTATATCATGTCCTTTTTCCATACTGTTTGTGTCTTGAGTCGGGGATCTGCTTCACTTTTGAGGTAGTGCTATAGACTGCGGACACTCTACCCTCCCCAGACCCACTTTGTGGGAACATACTTGGTATGTTATTGTTGTTGTAGTGTATTTTGTGGGTAACACAATCTTCATCTTCCCTCAAAATCAATGTGATAATATACACAGATCTCAGGCTCATTCATTTCACATGATGCATGTGGCCCAACTTGGCATCTCTAAGTCAAGTTGTACTATTATTTTGCCTTGGATATTTGTTAATATCAATAATGTTCAGGTGCGGCTCAACGTAATTGAGGGCCTAAAGCGAAATTTCAATCGACGCTTAACAAATTTTGTACATATTTATTTTAAAATTTATTTTTCTAACTATTTAGATGCAAATTATTACTTAATTTTTTTAAAGATGATTTTTTCGAGTACTTCTTTTTATTTATAATTATTAGTTTTAGGTAAGATTTTATCAATTAAACGTTGAAAAATATTATTTTATTGAAGCAATCATTATATGAATTGTTAACACAATTCTATAAGTAATAAGTTGATAAACTTTAAGCAAAAATGAGTTTAAAAAAATAAATAATGTGAATATTCACAAAGAAATGTAATAAAAAATATATACTATATACTTTTTATTATAAATAATTATTTTTTAAAATAAAAAAATAACACATAATTTATTCTTGGTAAAAGTTTGAGGCCTTCCAAAATTGGGGGCCTAAGGAATATGCCTTAATTTTTACAAGGCAGAGCCGCCCCTGATAATGTCAACTGGCCACACCATATAAAATTGACCAGCCTGGTATCTTGAGATATTCTAATTTAAAGACTTCATTAAGAAATACACTAATTCTACAATTCATGAAAAGTAGGGGCTTTGGAGTAACTCGTAAAGTTGTTGCCATGTGATCAGGAGGTCACGGGTTCAAAGCTGTGGAAACAAGCTTTGGCAGAAGTGTAAGGGCGGCACACAATAGACCCTTGTGGTTCGGCCCATTCTTGAACCCTGCACAAAGACATGCATTTTAAGATGTTTTAATACAAATAGTCATCAAAGGGCTTTGATTAAGATACACACACTTCTGCACGTTCATGTACCAGCTTGCCATTTAAGATATTCTAATGCAAAGACTTAGGTAAATGGAGTTCATCAACATATATATACTCCATCCATTAGGTTACATTTAGTTGTTATCACAAGTAACCCGTCTTTTTTTGAAGATACAAATTCCATATTTTGTGCAATGCATTTTAAATTGAGACCACAAAAGATTGTTAATTACTATATTGTTCCTCCCCTTCGTCACAATTAATGTTTTTTTTTCCGATAATAATAAAACACTCAGTGTAATCCTACAACAGGGGTTTGGAGAAGGTAGGATGTATCCAGATTTTACCTCTACCTTTATTGGGGTAAAGAGACTGTTTCCAATAGACCCTCGGCTCAAAGGAAATGTTATATCAAAGTAAGACTGCAAGAAAAATATAACAACCAAATAGCACGACACAAAGAAAATAAAACAACAAATTAATAGTGCAGACACATAGAATAGGAGATTACACAATTACTAAATACTACTACAGTGATGAGAAGAGGAAAATGAGGAGGTTACTCCCACACTAAGTGCGACAATGCCTGACTATCTACTAACCTTCTACCTTCTAATCCTTCACCTCCATACCTTCCTATCTAAGGTCATTTCCTCAGTAAGTTGGAGTTGTGCTAAGTCATATGTAATCACCTCCCCGCAATGTTTTTCCAGTACGCCTCTACCTCTCTTAACTCTTGCTACAACCGACCTCTCACATCTCCTAACTGGCGTATCCTCGCACCTCCTCTTCACATGACCGAACTACCTCATCCTCACTTTTCTCATATTGTCCGGCATGGAGCCACTCCCACCTTGTACCGAACAACTTTATTCCTAATCATATCTCTCTTAGCAGTCGTTTGGTAGAAAAGTTAGTAACACAGGGATTAGTAACGCAGGGATTAGTAATGCAGTGATTAGTAGTGTTGGGATTAGTAATGCAGGGTATATTTTTATCAAGTGTTTGGTTCATTGCTTCCCAACTCATCTTGTGTTTGGATTAGAATTCTACAAAAAGCTGTTGGGAAAACGCGGACAAGCACAGAAATATATATGGTCAAAATAATGGAAATAAAATGGGAAAATAATGACACCAAGAATTTATGTGGAAACCCTTTTCAGTAAGGGAAAAACCATGGGCCAAGAGGAGCAACTGATATCACTATAGTAAGGAATTTTACACTGTGCAGTCACGAATACAATACTCAAAGTTACTACACACTCAAAAGGAATAACACTCTTTTGATTTCCACCTTATTAAAATATCGCTCACATTCTATTTTTCTTCACAGACTATTTTTCTTGTATAGTCTATAGAATACCTCACTTTGCTCTCAAAATGGTTTTTTCTCTCTAACTTGGTGTGTTCTACAAATGAGTAAAAATGCTCTATTTATAGGAAGAAAAAACCATACCTATGTCACTAATTACATAGACAAATGTAACAAATTTCAAAGGTAGGTTGCAAATCTTACCAATTTGCCAACCACCAAATCTTTTATTTTCAACTCACATTTGTTGGCACTATTCCTTTTTAACAATTGATTGTAGCAATTGAGTAGCAAAAATTGACTAATGCAAAAAACATGGGATAGACCTCACAAATCTTCCCCTCCAGTCCCATGCACCAGAAGGAGGTATCTCCATCTTCTTTAAAGAGAGACCATACCCACAAGTTCTTTGCATAACTTGAACTTGTCTTTCAGTATCGTCTTAGTCAGCATATCTGCAGGATTTCCCTTGTGTGGATCTTTTTGACGTGAAATGATTTACTCTCCACTTCCTCACGAATCCAATGATATATGATGTCGATGTGTTTTGTCCTTGCATGGTACATGGAGTTCTTGCTCAAGTCTATTGCACTCTGGCTGTCACAATAGACAATATACTCCATCTGATGCAAACCAAGCTCTTAAAGAAATCGCTTTAGCCATATCATCTCCTTGCCAGCTTCAGTAGCCGCAATATACTCAGCTTCAGTTGTAGATAGTGCAACACACTTCTGCAACTTCGACTGCCATGATATAGCTCCCCCTGAAAAAGTAAACAAATATCCAGTAGTGGATTTTCTGTTATCAAGGTCACCTGTCATATCAACATTTGTATAGCCCTTTAAGATTAGATCTGATGCTCCAAAACACAAGCATTCATCTGAGCTTCCTCTAAGATACCTGAGTATCCACTTCACA
>NW_006239175.1:567071-567142 GCF_000226075.1 Solanum tuberosum | reverse complement strand
AAGCAAAAGGATAATCAATAACAATATCATTGTTATTATCAACATCAACATGTTGATTCGATACATGATTA
>NW_006239175.1:553613-567000 GCF_000226075.1 Solanum tuberosum | reverse complement strand
ATCAAAACTTGAAGATTCTAGCTTCTCTGCTTTGTCAATATCTTCAATTGTTTGATTCTCCATGAAAATAATATCACGGCTTTTCAATAGTTTCTTCTCAATTGGATCATATAGCCTGTAACCAAATTCATGAATGCTATATCCAATGAAGATGCACTGCCTTGTCTTGGCATCTAACTTTGACCTCTCATCTTTCGGCACATGTACAAAAGCTTTGCAACCAAATACTCTCAAATGGTCATAGAAAACATCCTTTCCATACCAAACACTATTTGGTACATCACTTTGCAAAGCAACAACATGAGATAGATTAATAACATGTGCAGCGGTCAATAAAGCCTTACCCCAAAATGAGTTCAACAACTTTTCTTCAGAAAGCAAACATCTAACTCTTTCCATCAAGGTCCTGTTCATCCTCTCAGCCAAACCATTTAGCTGAGGAGTCTTCAGAGGAGTCTTCTGGTGTCTAATGCCTTGATGCTTGCAGTATTCGTCAAATGGTGGTGTCTAATACCTTGATGCTTGTAGTATTCGTCAAATGGTCCACAATATTCACCACCATTATCAGTACGAATACATTTCAGTTTCTTTCCGATTTCTCTTTCAACTGAAGTCGAAAACTTCTTGAAGACACCTAACACTTGGTCTTTAGTCTTCAAGATATAGACCCAAAGTTTCTCGAGCAGTCATCAATAAAATTGAAAAAGTAGAGTGCACCACCCAATGTCCTTGTCTTCATTGGACCACATAAATCAAAGTGCACTAATTCAAGCAACTCTGTCTTTCTTGAAGGAGGGTGGGACTTAAAGGAAACTCTATTTTGTTTACCAGCCAAGCAGTGCTCACGCTTTTCTAATTTAGCACTTTTAAAATTTGACATTAATAATTTCTTCTTGGCTAGAACATTGAGTCCTTTTTCGCTGATGTGGTTAAGCCTCTTGTGTCATAATGTTGAAGAGTCATCACTCTCAACCGCATTTACCATATCGACACAAGCAGAAGTCGTAGTCAAGTATAGACCACGACGTTTGTTACCATGAGCCACAACCAAGGAACCCTTAATGAGCTTCCATTTCCATCACCGTTGGTACTAACATATCCTTCATCATCCAAAAGACCAACAGAAATCAAGTGCAAACGAACATCAGGAGCATGTTTCACATTGTTCAAAACTATTTTAGTTCCAACACTAGTTTCCAAACAAATTGTACCAATACCAACCACCCTAGAAACAATCTCATTACCCATACTCAAGGTTCCAAAATCACCAAGAGTATAGGAAGAGAAAAAAATCCTTCTTTGATGTCACGTGAGATGTGGCATCAGTGTCCACAAACCAGCTTGACTCATCATAAGCAATATTTATCATATCTGCATCAAGGACGGTAATAAGATCTTCGGTGGTGACGGTGGCTAGGCAATTTTCATTGCCATCTTCTTTAGTTTCTTCTTTGTTTTTGTTCACCCTCTTCAACTTCCTGCAGACCTTCTTTGTGTGCCCTTTCATGCCACAATGATAGCACTTAATATCTTTAAGCCTTCCTCTGGATTTGCTCCTATTTTGTTCTCTATTCTGAGAACCACGAGTTTTGTTTCTCCCCCTAGAGCAGGTTATCAGGATATCCGATGAAGAAGAACTTTGAGATTTTCTTCTCATCTCTTCGTTCAAGACACTACTCTTGACGGAATTCATAGAGATCACACCATCCGGAGCAGAATTAGACAATGAAGTTCTAAATGTTTCCCAAGAGTCTGGTAGGGAACCAAGTAAAAGCAAGCCTTGAATTTATTCATCAAATTTGATGTCCATAACAGATAATTGGTTCATGATCACCTGAAAATTATTCAGATGGTCTGTCATCGGAGAACCATCATGAAACTTTAAACTCAACATCTGTTTTATTAAGAACATTTTTTTGTTGCCAGTCTTTCGAGCATACAAACTTTCAAAATGCTCCCATAGGGTTCGAGCATGTGTCTCTCCAGAATATGGCTCAACACATTATCGTCAACCCATTGCCTAATGAATCCACAAACCTGTCTGTGCAACAGATTCCACTCTTCATCTGTTTTATTATCAGGCTTTACAGTGATAAAGACTGGTTGATAAAAATTCTTGACATAAAGCAGATCTTCCATTTTCCCCTTGCAAATGACATAATTAACACCATTCAAAGTAATCATTCTACTTGTGTTGGCTTCCATTGTTTATCCCCAAAAAATATAATTATTGCAAACCAAAGTAAATCTTTTCTGATGTGGAAGTTTAGACTGTGCTGCAACCACAAAGCATACTCAAATAAAATCTTGGCTCTGATACCAGTTTGTTGGGAAAACACGGACAAACACAAAAATATATATGGTCAAAATAATGGAAAAATAATGACACCAAGAATTTACGTGAAAACTCTTTTCAATAAGGGAAAAACCACGGGCTAAGAGGAGCAATTGATATCACTATAGTAAGGAATTTTACACTGTGTAGTCACGAATACAATACTCAAAGTGACTACTACACACTCAAAAGGAATAACACTCTTTTGATTTCCACCTTACTAAAATATCGCTCACACTCTATTTTTCTTCATAGACTATTTTTCTTGTATAGTCTATAGAATACCTCACTTTGCTCTCAAAATGATTTTTTCTCTCTAACTTGGTGTGTTCTACAAATGAGTAAAAATGCTCTATTTATAGGAAGAGAAAAACAATGCCTATGTCACTAATGGCATAAACAAATGTAACAAATTTCAAAGGTAAGTTGCAAATCTTATCAATTTGCCAACAACCAAATCTTTTATTTTCAACTCATATTTGTTGTCACTATTCCTTTTTAACAATTGCTTGTAGCAATTGAGTAGCAAAAATTGACTAATGTAAAAAACATGGTATGGACCTCACGAAAGCTTAGTTCCAATTATACCCTTGAATTATTATGAGATTTTCTATTTTATGTAATCGGAACAAGGTAGATAATTTCCGGACAATAATATTTTTCTATGGCCTTCTAACTAGCTGGGAGAAGAACAATTTTGTTGTCATGTTTGCTATTTTCTCACTTGAATTATTTGAGGGTAAATAATTGTCATCTTAATAAATTAATCACTTAAAAATTGTTAATTTTCAATTTAGAATAGATAGATCATCTACTTTAAAACCAAAAAGACGGTAAACAATAGTAAAAATTGAATAAATCATCTATATTTATACATAAAAATTGCAAGTTGTAGTTTTAATATGTATGCAATTTATAAATTGTTCAAAATACAAACAATTAGAAACCACACATAAACCAACAAATAATATATTCAATTAAGATCACAAACGTCATGTGGTGATGTATTCACCTTTTCAATTAGTAAATGTTAAACAACTCACATTTTAAATATTATATTGATATGTATTGCATTTATTTATGAACAAAAAACTCTCTCTAAATAATAAAATTTGTAAGCTAATTTATTTAAATAAATTTACTAGTACAAATATAAAATATAAACTCAAGAAAATAAATAGAATGATTTTAGGGATATTTTTTGTCTTTACATAGATAATCCCATAGGTATTAAAATCCAATGTATTGCTAAATACCACCAAATGGAAGGTATTAGTAATACATCCTATAATACCATATAGGGTGTATAGCTAATCCATGGATTAGTTGTACTTAGGCCCAAAAATTCTACCAAACATAGTACTAATTAGTACCATACATAATACATGAACTATTTCTCATAATACTTCCTACCAAAAGACCCCTTATTGTGCTCACACATCCATTATCCTCATCTAAATTGTCTTCATCTTCTGGACGTGAACTCTACCCGTACATCTCTACCTCATAAGTTTTACATCACTAAAAGTCATTTTAATCTTATTAATAATTAAATACATTGCAAGAAAACAAATCTTATATGGGTTGATGAAGGGGCTCTCAAAGTCAATATAATTATAATAGAAGTAATTAATTTGGCCTCCAGATGCAAACCAGCAACTTCTAATAATGTAAGCTAGCTGGCCACACCATGTGAAATGGATGAAACCTGAGACTAATTTAAATGTTTTATATTCTATTCTAAACTAAAAGAAAGGCTTAGCAGAGACTTCACTATTAACGTACGCTAAACAGTGTAATTCTCCGACGAAGGGGTGTCAATTATCACCCCTTTGCATATGGTGGCTCCGCCATTGCTTTGGAAGGGACAAAAATTAAAGACCACCCTAAAATAGGGAAAGTTCGTGCAAAAACTTGTAACGTAGGTTGATCATAGCTGGAAAATATATGCAACATCAAACACATTGTTGCATCTTTAGAACATAAATTTATCGGAAGATTATCAAATACATTGCTAGCTTTTTTTAGGAAGAAGAATCATAGACAAGCAGAAAACAATGAAAGAGATGCAGCCAATGGAACAGACAGTAACGGCGAGACCAACTGAATGTTCTAAAGTAACATACATACCAGTTGCAAATGCAACTACAACTGCTGCCATTGCGGAAATCTGCAATGCAATTGCCATATTATAAATCTGGATAATAACTGTTAACTTCGTTACAGCTGATATTGCATTTGCTGCCATGGCAAAGTAGGCAAATACAGCACCAGAGGAGCATGCAAAGGCGATGGCATTCGAAACAGCAAATGCACGGAATGCTGTTCTCCTTAATAGAATTGCCATCCCTTTGTGTTAAGGCTATTAGTATTGCTTTCAAAACCTCCTGGCAGTGTGAAACCAGCTGTGAAGGTCACTGTCATTAATAGGGTGGCCACAACTAAATGCATTTGAGCTGTCTTCATAATATTTTCGACTACTTTTTCATCTCGCCTTTCTCTGTCTTCACGATCATTACCCTCCGACTCCACCTGTGGTGGAACCACCAACATCATCCCGCTGGTTGCAGAGAATAAGTGCCGCAGGAGTGTTTCTAGAACCCCAGACTCGACTGTTTCTATAACCGCAGATATGGCCATTCTTTTTTATTTAGGCTATTATACATCTAAATTTGTGATCTTGGTAATTCCTTTGCTTTCTCTGGAAGAAAGATTATATAATAAAACAATTACACTTCAATGAAAGAAATAAGTTAATAACTTTCAGCAACACTTCAATCCCTGCCCCATAATTTCATAATTTAGATTTGTAAAATATCACAATGAACAACTTAACTAGCAATGATAAAGAGTTAACCACAAACAAGGGTAATCATATATATCTAGAATAAGTTTGGTACTTGGAGCTCAAAGAAGTGCAAAGTTGATTTTAATTCCAAACTAAGAAATAATTGAAACCAACTATGATGTGCAAGATTGGACTACTACAAGAAGGAATCTGTATATAGAAATGATAGCACGAGTCTAAAACTATTACTTTTAGAGAGAAACTTAAGCAGGAATTAACACAACAAACATTGAACCAAACTTTAACCTAGAAAAAGCAGAAAGCAAAGTGATAATTAGGGAAAGCTGATTACCTTTGTGGAGCAGCGAGACAGCGAGTTTGAGAACGCTTTCCACCACAACTGATGAACTCCAAGACTGAAAATCCCAAGCTATTGGAGGTTACTTCAGTCCCAAATTTCGTGTCTCTGAAGTTGCCCATGAATAGTGAAGGAGGGGATTTTTATATTTTTTAAAATTCAAACGTTCCTTTGAGAAGATAAGTCTGAGGATAAGGAAATGGTACAAATCTCCAATGGAAGCCATCCGATTTCGAGCAACGACGAAGAGAGACGCGAGATTGAGACACCTACACTGGTTGTGCGAAAAAAAGAAAGGATGAGGAGAAGTCGTTTTGAGCTGGAGCTCGTACGAATTGTCCAGACTAATTGGGGGGAAGAACAGTGACCGGCGTATACCAATTGTTGTATGTAATGTAATGGTGTGTCAAATCCCAGACAGACATCTTGTATATGTATAGTGTTTAGATAATTGTATATATGTAATTACTATGTATATGTATCAATGATTGTATTTGTATATCTGCATCAAATTGAAATTTATATACAATTAAATCGAAATAAAATATTTGCATATCAAATATCTCTCTCTCGCTTTAAACAACACAAATTATGCATTATAATTTGTATAATGTGTGTTTGTATAAAGCGAGAAAGAGAGAAATGCAAAAGAGAACTGGTAGCGAAAGATTTGTTTTTGTATAATTATAAGTGTATAGAACGAAAATATATGTATTTATATTTGTATATACAATTTTCTCTCATTTTATACAAATAGAAACGCAATTTATACATTTGTGTTTGTATAAAGTGAGAGTGGCGAGGGAGATCTGGAAGAGTGGTGAACGAGATTTCTGGGAGAGAGACGATGACATAGTGTTTGCTACGAATTAGAATTAAAACTGTGGTTATATCATTTTATTTGAATTAATAGTTTGTTATTTTATACAATTTTTCCTTTTAATAAATAACATATTTGAAAGTGATTTTACCAATTATAACATGACTTTCTACTTTTCAATATATAACATATATTACTAACAAATAATAAATTAATAAAATAAATAAAAACAAAAAATAAATTAAGATAATTTTTAATCAACTAATTAATAATGTCATTTTCTTCATTATAGTATTCTATAACTGATAGGATATCAATACCTTATTTTCTCTCAATTAATTGGTCATTATTTCAGTTGTTATTAATCTCCTAATTAATAGTATCAATCTCCTATTTTAGTTCTTCCTTTTTTCCTTCTTTCTAGTTATTAATTTGTTTAAAAAAAATATTACCATGTAATAGTGTTTTTACTGATATCATTTTTAGGATTTTTTTTTATTTGCAATTGTTTTAAATTTTTTTTAAAATAAGCATTTTTATTTTTGGATTATGCTTTTTTTGTAATTTTGATAGATGAATATTTTATTTTTTTTTGGTATCAATTTGCATGAAGTGGATAATTAGTTTCTGTTTAAAAGTATAACATCATTTACAATTAGCATCTTTTATATATATATGTTTTAATAAATAAAAATCGTTATCAGATTTCATACGAATTTCATACTGTAAAATATTTATACATGCTATACTAAACTGTAACACCCCATAATTTTTTTGAACTAAGACTCGAACCGTTCTTCGTAGTGAGTGAGATTTTTGCAAGGAATTTAAAATTTCTTGAGTATCACCTTGAGTTCCAAGAAGAACTTAAGAGAAGAGCATTCAAGTCATTCCTAGTTTTTCTCAAGTTTTGGGTCAACTTCAAACGACCATAACTCCTAGTACAAGATGAGTTAGGTGAGCTTCAAGATAGAAAATTAAAGCCCTTCGAGTCCTCTTTCCAACGCCACCGAGTTTGCTCAATTCGGAGCTCTAAGTAAAAAGTTATAACGGATTTACTAACATCGCGCAAACCTGGCAGCAGCTCCGCGACACGGAGTGAACAAGGACCTCACTGCCTGGTGAAAAATCTTTCCGACTCCCAGCTCGTTTAAATTATTTCTTTAAGGGTATTTTAGTCCTAAAAACCATTAGGAGGTCATCTAAATTACCCTAAACGTGTAGAAAGTTAGTTTTCTTATATCAAACCCTCTCATCCACTCCAAAGATTCTACACTCAAGAAATTCAAGAAAAGCTAAGGCTAGGGTTCATCTTTCAAAGATTTCCCTTCAAGTTGCTTCAAGAGGATAATTCTTTCAGGTATGTAAGCTTCCATAGTGTTGAGTTTGTTCACCAACACGCCAATCATGTAAATTTCAGCGTTAAGTTCGTTCTAGAAAGTTTAAAATCTGATGTTATTGATATGTGTTCTTGAATTTGCTTTCATTCTTGAATTGAGCTGAGATTTAGGAGTTCTTGAGATTATTGTTTCGATTTATAGAGTAGTTTTGAGTTAGATTCTTGTGTACATGTGATTGTCATCTGAATCTAAAGAAAAGTTGAGCAAAAAAATCGAATTTAGGCGAATTGGGGTTAGAAAACGAAGAAGAAATTTCGTCGGTCGAAATTTGACGTTGGTTGCGCGTCGCGGGGCAGGTTCCCAGATTTGGGAATTTCTATTTCGCGTCGCGGAGCTGACACGGAGTGTTCTGCCCCAAAAACCATTTTCAAAACCAAAATTTAAAAGCCTCTCCGCGTCGGACCCACTCTCAAATATTGGTTTTCAAACTTTTCTCATATTTAGCTATCTAAAATCATTCCTAAACATCATGAAACTTTTCCTATCACAAATCACAACCTTGAATCCATAATTCAAGTTCAAGGTAGAGTTAAGAGTTAAGTTCTTGAGAATTCTTTCGAACATTCTAAGAAAGTCCTTTAAGTCCTTTTGAACATTTTTCAGAAAATCCCTTTTTGTCTTTTTTAGGAGTCTTCTACAAATTCTAATAACTTGTTTCAATACTCGAGCAAGTGAGTATGAGAGTGAGAATAATGTATTCATGAGTCTACCTTGTCATCATGAGATCTTTCATATCATGAACTATAACTCTTGAATTTATAATTCACATTCTAGAGAGAGTTAAGAGTAGAGTTCAAGAAAGACTTTGAGTTCAATTGTGAATCCTTTGAGATCAACTATCGATTTGAACTAAGTTTTGAAGAAGTAAGTCAGAGAATAAGAAAAGTCGTATATATGAGTTCCATATAGTTATGTAGACCATCGAGTCGAGTTCTTTCATGCCCATAATTTTGCATGAACTTCGTAAGTTGAGCATCTTTCATAGAAGTAGTATCTTCAAGTTCTAAGTCTTGAGTATCGAGTTCCTAACCCTTTCGAGATTAAAATCCTAATCACGGGACTATTACCTATTACCCATGAAGTCCATGAGTTGAGTTGTTCATGCCCATAATTTCGCATGAACATTATAAGTCGAGCAATTTTGAGATGAGAAGTATCTTTGAGTCCTTTAGTTGAGAAGTTCATGCTCATAATTCCGCATGAACCCTTGTGCTCATAATTCTGCATGAACCCTCTGAGTTGAGCATTCTTGAAATTAGTAGTATCATTGAAGTTCTTGAGTTCCAAGTATTTGAGTCTATATATGGTTAATGAAAACCTTGCATTGAGTTGTTCAAGTTCATAATTCGGCGTGAACCATATTTATACAAGTTTCTTACAAATGTTTAAACTTTGTTTTAAGACTTAAGCTTTGAAGTTCAAGTCTCTTACAAATGTTTAAACTTTGTTTTAAGACTTAAGCTTTGAAGTTGAGTAAAGAGTAAGAGTAAAGTTGAAGTTCATTTCTTCAAAAGTATATGGGGACTATGTATTCCCAAAAGAGTTTAAAATGTTTTCACATTAAATAAGAATGGAAAACTGAGATTTTCAAAAGAGCCTTTGAGCTAGTTTTTCAGTAAAGAGCCTTTGGGCTAGTTTTCTGTTAAAGATTAAATGCTTTCACAATAAAGCAAGAGAGAAAACTTTGATTTCCAAGATAGCCTTTGAGCACTAATCTCAAATCACAGAAAGAAGTATGTTTTTAAAACATAAAGAGCTAGTATATTTAGTATTGAACACCGATATGGGGGAGAGTTCAGATAACTCACAGCCCCTATAAACAATGTAGCCATCATGGGTAGAAAAGGGTCATACTTTTAGATGAATCTTTTTCGCATAGACTAGTGGATCCACTTAGTAGTTTAGGTCCTATACATGTGGCAAGGTGTAGGATGTGCTGGCAGCGTGAGGAAGATCGATGTATCATCACAATAACTCTTATGTGATGGTTTTCGGTTAGAGAAATCCCACAACAGTATTTTGTATTTTTAATTATATACATCAGATTATTTGTATTTTTACAAACATTTCATAGTTATATGTATCTTTGCATACATACATAGTAGGCATCATGTTTTAAACAACTTTTCTTTATATTGCACTGTTTAAACTGTTTCTATTGAAATGAGTTCAGTTATGTTGAGTTGAGTTGAGCCAGGTAAGTTCTTCAGTTTCCTTTCAGATTCTTTTCAGGCTTATGTTTATGCTTTAGAATTCCTCTTACATCCTCGTACATTCCACGTACTAAGCAATTTGGCCTGCATCTTCTCATGATGCAGACATAGGTATTCATGATCATCAACATGATCTTCGTTGATACATCCGAAAGTTCAAGTTAGCTATGGTGAGCCTCCTTATTTCTGAAGGATTTCATTTACTTTTCAGTTTAGTCAGGATGTCGTGGGTCTTGTCCCGACTTCCATCTTTATCAGTTAGAGGCTTCATAGATAGTCAGTATAGTTGAGAAGTCTGTAGTATTCATTTATTTTATTAAATGTTTTAAAGACTTAAGTTGTCTATTTTATGGCGAGTTGACCATATTATTTTTATTCTAAGTTGTTCATTTGAGTTAAAGTTTTTGAAGTTGAGGTTATGGAATTCTATTCAGCTTTAAGCTTTTGCATGCTTAAGTTGGTCTTCCGCTTGTAGTCAGCCAGGATGAGGGTTCGCTTGGGGACCAGCAATGGTCTTCTCGAGTGTCGGCCATGTCCAGAGTGTAGAATCATGTCGTGACAAACTTGGTATCAGAGCACAGAGTTCAAGTGTCCTAGGGTGTCTATGAAGCCATGTCAAGTAGGATATTGTTTATGGCTGTGAGGGCCCCACTTCTATAAATGAGGGACTGTAGACATTTAAGAAAAGTTTACCTTCTTTCATACTCTTAATAGTGCAATAGAGCTATGTCCTAGAGATTTTATTCTTACTCCTACGTTTCTCAGAATTCATTCGACTACCCATCATACTAGAGGTGGTTGAAAAGTAAAGTGTAAAGATCCTTATGGATGAGTTGTTCTTAGCAAGAGTCTTGAGAAATTCAAGAGACCTCAGAGGGGCTTGAGAGAAGCCCAAGAGTAATTTAAGTATTCAGTTTTAGAGGAATGCACCCATATTCATTTGAATCGTGCATTTGATCTGAAAGTGAGTTGTACTCTTTTCCTTAAGCCTTGTTTTAGCTGAGATCCTTATGAGGAAGTATGTTTAAAGTTTGGGTAGTATTTTCACCGTGAAAGGTAGCATGAGTTATGAGATCATAAGCAGTAGTAGTGAAAGAGCCCAGAGTTAGAGGAAAGTATGAAGAGGTTTAGTAATCTAAGTAAGGGAGATGGTGTTTTAGAAAACTATGTTGATATAGTCATGCACCTAGTAAGTTATGAAAGAGGAGTTTTTCCCTTATGGGTAGACTAGGAAGTGATGTGTTGTGAAGAGCTCACTATAGGAGGTAAAGTAAGAGTTGCAAGTCAAGATGAGTTAGAGTATACCTTAACTAGAAAAGGGTTATGAGGATGTGTCATTGTGTTAGTAATGACCAAGTGTAAGTGGTGAATAGAAGAGCAAGAGTATTCATGAGGTGATAGCTCTAATCTAGGCTTATGATCTTTAAGGGAAAGCCCGTAATATTCAAAGTATTATAGAACTATTTTAGAGATAATGTGCAGTAAGTAAGTGAGTAAGTAGTACTTAAGTTGTGAAGTGGAATGTGATTGTAATTTGTGAGTGTAGAGACTTAGAGGTAAAGATTGACTATTTGTCATGAATTTTAGTGGGAGAGTGATTATTAACTTTGTATCTAGTAGTTGTAAGTTAGTATAGTAGGTGAGCAATCATATTGATATTCAGATTTAGTAATAAATATTAAGCTTGAATTTGAGATGAGTGTCATGATCAAAATAATGGCAACATGAGGGTGATGATGTTAGTCTTAAAGATTTATCTATAAGACTTAACATAGAGTAGGTGAGGAATTGAGGTGATTAGCTGCAATAGTTATGAGTGGTACAAGTGAGAGACCCTAACGTTTAGATAAGGGTAGTGAAGTGTGGCTAAGTCACAAGAGTAACAAGAGCATTAAGAGGTGTGCCGAGAAGGTGTGTTACCAGATGAGGTTCCAATTAAGTTATGATTTTCCATGTGTGCCTAGATAACATAATTGAGTTGTCAATGTGGAATAGGTCCATAGCCTTCAAGTGTTAGCTTTAGACCTATGGGGGAGATGATAAAATGAGAAATCAGGTCAAGTGTTGAGAATTTCTTAAGGAGCTGGTTAGTAAGAGTCCATGGAGTTGTTAGAGTACTAAGCTTGAATGTGGTGTTAAAAGAGAAATAGTCTTGGGATGAGATTTCCTATATAGAGGTGTAGAATCCGAACTTAAGGATTTGGGTTAAGCTTGAATATAGTAAGATCAGGCCATTAGACTCAGACCTTAGTAAGAGTAACCCTTTCCATACCCAGTCCTGTCGTCATTCGAGGACGAATGATCCCAAGGGGGAGATATGGTAACACCCCATAAATTTTTTGAACTAAGACTCGAACCGTTCTTCGTAGTGAGTGAGATTTTTGCAAGGAATTTAAAATTTCTTGAGTATTAAGGTCACTAGATGTAACACCTTGAGTTCCAAGAACAACTTAAGAGAAGAGTATTCAAGTCATTCATAGTTTTTCTTAAGTTTTGGGTTAACTTCAAATGACTATAACTCCTAGTACAAGATGAGTTAGGTGAGCTTAAATATAGAAAATTAAAGTCCTTCGAGTCCTCTTTCCAACGCCACGCCAACAAATTTGCTCAAATCCGAGCTCTGAGTAAAAAGTTACGATGGATTTACTAACGTCACGCAAACCTCGCAGCAGCTCCGCGACACGGAGCGAACACGGACCTCACTACCTGGTGAAAGATCTTTCCGACTCCTAGCTCATTTTAATTATTTCGTTAAGGGTATTTTAGTCCTAAAAACCATTAGGAGGTCATCTAAATTGCCCTAAACGTGTAGAAAGTCAGTTTTCTTAAATCAAACCCTCTCATCCACTCCAAAGATTCTACGCTCAAGAAATTCAAGAAAAGCTAAGGCTATGGTTCATCTTTCAAAGATTTCCCTTCAAGTTGCTTCAAGAGGATAATTCTTTCAGGTATGTAAGCTTCCATAGTGTTGGATTTGTTCACCCACACGCCAATCATGTAAATTTCAGCGTTAAGTTCGTTCTAGAAAGTTTAAAATCTGATGTTATTGATATGTGTTCTTGAATTTGCTTTCATTCTTGAATTGGGCTGAGATTTAGGAGTTCTTGAGATTATTGTTTCGATTTATAGAGTAGTTTTGAGTTAGATTCTTGTGTACATGTGATGGTCATCTGAATCTAAAAAAAAGTTAAGCAAAAAAATCGAATTTAGGCGAATTGGGGTTAGAAAATGAAGAAGAAATTTCGTCGGTCAAAATTTGACGTTGGTTGCGCGTCGTGGGGCAGGTTCCCAGATTTGGGAATTTCTGTTTCGCGTCGCGGAGCTGACACAGAGTGTTCTGCCTCAAAAGACATTTTCAAAACCAAATTTTAAATGCCTCTCTGTGTCGCGGACCCACTCTCAAATATTGGTTTTCAGTTTTTTCTCATGTTTAGCTATCTAAAATCATTCCTAAACATCATGAGATCTTTCCT
>NW_006239175.1:553230-553413 GCF_000226075.1 Solanum tuberosum | reverse complement strand
TGAGAATAATGTATTCATGAGTCTACCTTGTCATCATGAGATCTTTCATATCATGAACTATAACTCTTGAATTTATAATTCACATTCTAGAGAGAGTTAAGAGTAGAGTTCAAGAAAGACTTTGAATTTAATTGTGAATCCTTTGAGATCAACTATCGATATGAACTAAGTTTTGAGGAAGTA